>NC_048302.1:111605295-111881710 GCF_013100865.1 Trachemys scripta elegans
TAGGTGGAGGGAGGGTCTCAGGAAGGGGCAGTCAGGGGACAAGAGGCAGGGAGGCTTAGGTAGGGGGTGGAGTCCTAGGGGGCAGTTAGGGGCAGGGGTCCCAGGAGGGGACAGTCAGGGGACAAGGGGCGGGGGGAGGGTTGGGAGTTCTGAGGGGGGGAGTGGGAGGGGCAGGGGCGGGGCTAGGGCAGGACAGGGCGGGGCTAGGGCAGGACAGGGGCGGGGCTCCTCCTGTCCTCTTTTTTGCTTGCTGGATTATGGTAACCCTATAGATGGGAAATAATACTGTTACTATGCTCTGGATATTGATACTTCAAGGCTAAGGTGAATTGACAAACACTCCCAATAAAATGGGACTGGAAGTTCGGAATATTGTAGTATGGTTTATGTTATGGCTCTCTCAGTTTATAGAAACTTGGCTATTTCTGGGTAAATCTCAATCCTTTGCCAAACTTATGGAAGGACAAAAATGTCAATAAGAACACATGTGATTTTATAGGAATGTAATAAAGCATGGAGAGAGGGAGAGCAAGAGAGTGTGTGTGTCTGGAGACCCAGACAGAAGGGCTGCAGCAAGCAGGCCCTCACATAGTGAAGCAGCTGAGAACCTGCCCGGAGCCTGGGAGGGATAGAGCAGCCAACTGAAGATGCCTCAGGACCCAGAACCAAGAGGAGCACTGTGCCAGGGAGGAATCTCCAAAGGACAACCCAGAGCTGGACCCACTATCACTGGTGCCCAGAGCTGCATGGGACCATGAGCACTGAGCTTGTGACTTTGCCTTGGGAATAAGGAGGGAGGCTGTTAGCTAGTCAAGTGGAGAGATTGTGGCTCTGTGTGGGTTTGCAGAGAGCAGCAGAAGAAGGCATGGGGGGGATTTGTTGGGGGAGGTTTACTGGCACAGAACATGACCAGGAGCACTTAAGACTCACCACTGGACTGGAACTTTGCCCAGGACTCCTGAACTCTGAGTGCAGATGCACTGCTCGGTATCTGCCCTTTCAGACTGTGCTACCACTGGGCCTGTAGGCCTTTGTGTTGAATGTAACCCTGTTTTACTGCTCCCCTTATCTTTCCCCCTGTTTTTCTCCATTCATCCCTCTGTAAATAAATATTGCCCTTTCCTATAGTCATTGTATTCTTTTGGGGTGTGTGAGTTCACTCTGAGGGGGTTGGAACAGGTGTCCCCAGGGTGGAAGGGACTTTCCCGGCTGCATTCCCGTGCACGCCTTCTCTTGGCCAGAGCTGCCTGCAGAGCAGACTCCATCTTGGCCATCAGGGTGCTAAAGTTACAAGTATTAAACACCTTTTCTCAGCTATCAAAGTCAATTTCACTTGAGAAAGCATGAGCTGATTCTCCTTTAATTTACACTGAATATACACAGGTGTAACTCCATTGACTTCAGAGGAGTTATTTCTCATTTACACTGGTGTAGGAATCAGAACCTCTGCCTTTATTCTAACTGCCACAGGAAGAGAGAAATTTTAGGGCATCTACAGAGATAATCTCTGTAATAATAAGTTATTTTTCCTTTACAGGTTTTTGGTCCAGGCCCTCTCTCCCTCAATACTCTTTGAAGCGGGCCTTAAGTGAGAAGATCTACTATTAGGAACAGAAACTAGACCCTTTGTCTCCTTTTATTATTTTCATTCTTAGTAGTAGTATTTGTCTTAATCTAATGGTAATGGTCTCAAGTTTCAGTGGGGGAGGATTAGGTTGGATATTAGGAAAAACTTTTTCACTAGCAGGGTGATGAAGCACTGGAATGGGTTACTTAGGGAGGTGGTGGTGGAATCTCCTTCCTTAGAGGTTTTTAAGGTCAGGCTTGACAAAGCCCTGGCTGGAATGATTTAGTTGGGAATTGGTCCTGCTTTGAGCAGGGGGTTGAACTAGATGACCTCCTGAGGTCCCTTCCAACCCTGATATTCTATGATTCTATTATTCTAATGCCCAAATGTTCCCACTGAGTCTGGGGCCCCATTGTGCTAGGAACAGTGCAAACATATTGTAAACTTTTGGGGACAGGAATGGTTTCCTACTATCTAAACTGACAAGACAGAAGAAAAGTAGGAGAAGAAAGAGGGATACCATGAAGTGAAGTGACTTGCCCAAAGGCAGTGGCACCAGCCAAAAAATTGAAAGGTCTCTTGACTCCCATTCCAGTGTCCTGTCCATAAGCCCACTGTGCCCACTTGTGTTAATTAGTCATTATCAATCAGTATATTTGTACAAAGGCATAAAACTGTGCTAGTTTGTAGGCCGCTATTACTTATTTCAAGTCTTCCAACTAAATGAGCTATAAACAGTCATTTTAGCTTTGCTCTTCCTCAGATAAGAGGAAATTACCGGCTGTGAATTATGCGGAGTTAACCTTTTAACACCATCCATTTTATACTTTATAAACCTGCTGACTTAAGTTTTTGCCTCTTAACTATTATAATTACAGATTTCAGAGTAGCAGCCGTGTTCGTCTGTATCCGCAAAAAGAACAGGAGTGGGCTGTAGCCCACAAAAGCTTATGCTCTAATAAATTTGTTAGTCTCTAAAGTGCCACAAGTACTCCTGTTCTTTTAACTATTATAATGTTTCTCCTCCACTGAAACCTGTGTAAAAGAGACATAGGTCAGACATAGTGAAAACACTGAGGAGTCTGGTGTGTGTCATGCATGTTATATGTTGAGAAATAAAGCCCCTGGTATATCTTCTGGCTACATTAGGTTCTCAACATTTTAAAACAGTAAAACTCTTATTTATATGAAACTCAGTTTAATAGCACACAGGTCTTATAGAGCATATTTCATCAGCAGAGTTCAAAGCCTATACAAAGGAGGTAAGTATCATCATCTTCAGTTTACAGATGGTTACACTGAAGCAAAAATGACTTATCTGAGGTCACCCAGCAGGCCAGTGGCCAAGCCAGGAATAGAGCCCAAGTATTCTGAATCTTAGTCCAGTGCTTTATCTACCAGGCCTTAATGCCTTTCCCCCCTCATTCCAATCTCACTTATATCAGTTTTAGACCAGTGCATTTCCATTTACCTCAGTGGAGTCATTCCTGATTTACGTCACCATGAGATCAAAATCAGGCCATAGACTCCCCTAGCCTGACTGTGGGTTATTACGTGTTCCCCCTGTTTTGTGAATGCCTGCTTGTATATTAGGTTCCATCATCTTCTGAGATCTTTTATGAAATCAAGGTTTTACTGTATGTCATGTTTTGAGATAACCACCTGCCTTGGTAGTCACAGATTATGTGTATCAAGTAAGATAGTAAACCTGTCAAGATGTTTTTAGTATGTCTTCTAGTTAAGACCATATCTAGACATGAATTATTCCTAGCAGAGTCTCTCACACCCTGGTTCAGCGAGCAATCCTTCACTACATCCATCATTTCTGTTTCTGTCTTTACCATATGTCTCGGGGAGGGGTTCCAGTTAATCATTCTTTTGCATTTGATATGCAAATCATTTTAAAACTGACTGATGTCCCAATTTCAAACAGCATTGTTTTAAGAAAGAAGGAAGTTTAAGTAATGAGTTGAGTTTGATAGGTTGACTTTTTTTTAATCTTAATATTTCACAGCTAGAAAAAAAGCCTAATGATAGTCTCTTGCCCACTTTGTCAGAGATACAGTTGCAAAAATTGGTTTTATATTATCTTAGCAAGAGGCTGCTGTTTATAATATTTCAAACCTTAGGCTGCCATGGCATTCGTTTGACAAAATGGAAAAAATAGAGCCAGCCAACTAGTGAATGTCCCTTTAAACAAATATGTTAGAGAGGCAGAATAGATGCTGTGCTTGCAGTAGTGAGATTAGCAATTGCAGCTTCTGAGGTCTTGTGACTCCTACAGGCAAGGGGTAACATAGTGTATCAAGAGTCGAGACATTCAAACAATAAATCTTTTATGGTTTATGAACAGTCTGCTTTCATCAGGCTGGGGCTGGCTGTGAATTAATCCACAGAACAGTGGTAGAGTGTAGGCTGCTGTTGGCACTATGCTGAAGATGCATATAATGTAATAAACAACGGCTTGTTGAATTTCTGATTCATTTTCTAGCCTCGTGAAAAATTACAGATTTTTTCACAATATTGGGAATTGCCCCACACCAAATGCACATAAGACCCAATTCCAGGAAACAGAGAACAGCCCGAGTGAAAGCCCTGCACAAAAGCATCAAGGGATTAAGACATGATTTTTTAAGCAATAATTGGCCAGGGTGTCCATGCAGCCAGGCATCAGCCATTATTACAGGGCATGTGAAGAGAGAGAGAAGCAATAGCAGTTGCACACCATGGCTTCCCCTCTATCCTGGGTTTTACTTGAATGGACCCATGTGTGTTTTTTCTCAAGCTGGCTGGATATTACAGGTGACTGAACTACTCAACTGTAGCTGCCCTCACTGATCCACAAAAAAAGCAGGACAGGTGATCAAATGCCTATGACCATGTATTTACTCAGCACAAGGAGTCTTTGTAGCCAACCTGTGCTGGTCTGGACATTATGAAGACATTCACGCTAATGGTTTGGGGTTGGGCCTGCAAACTGATTTGTCCCATGAGTATGAATGGATGGAGCATCATCCAGTCATGTACTTCAGCCACAAACTCTTGCCCGATAACAAGAGCTATTCTGTTACTGATAAAGAATGGTTAGCCATCAAGTGGGCAGTTAATGCTGTCTACTTGGGCTCTCCCTTCCTCCTTGTTACCAACTACGCACAGCTCTAAAGGCTGTGTGTGGCAAAGAGCACGAATCTCCATTGCCCTCATTGATGTTTGGTTCTGCCGACACTTTCCTTTCAGGTGTGACAGCAGGATCAGGCCAATGCAGGGCTCCTTTGCCCAACTCAGGGATTTCATCCATACTTCTACAGGCAGGTATGTAGTTGGGTATATACCCCTATGCCCTGGGCAAGGCCTTCCCTAAAAAAGAATCACAGCTGCCTGTCCTTATTGCAGGGCCACAGGGTGTGGCTGGCTGTGAGGGGCTTAGTAATGCTCCAGTTTCCTAATCAAGGCTCAAAGGAAAATGAAGGATGCTTCTGGGCTGGGAGTCCTAAGATATTGCTAGCCTTAGTATGTGCTAGCCTCAGCACTCCTGAACAGGAGGAGATAAGCCTAACTCCTGTTCCCCTGTTGAACGTATCCTGATTTGGAGGAGTTCATTTTATCTAGCCCTTAAAGGGGCAGCAAACTGTTTTGGGTTTTGTTCGTTACTTGTAAGAAATAATCACTGCCTGAAGAGCTTTGGCCAGTTCTACATTTTATTTCCCAGTCCAACTTTTCTGGGTATCCTCCAGTCACTTTGCAAGGGGAATAAGGTTTTAGCTGAAAACACATACGGTGCAGGTAATTTGTGTCAAATGAAGATGCATGATTTAGTCCTTGGCAGGTCTTTGGTCCAAACCCTCTGTTCTTCATTTGTCATGGACTGTGGCATTGAATGAGGTGATGTACTATTGGAAAGAGAACTAAACCCATTAAGACTTGCATGATTTGTTCGTCTGCCATGTTTATCAATTGGCTCAATTATACCAAGGCAATAACTAAGGTACTTTGTAAGCAACTATTGTTTATTTCAAGTCCATTGTTTATGGTAAACAGATTAGTTTAGTTGTTACTTTTGTCTGAAAGATCTTTTAGAGGAAGATGAGACAAGTTATGAATTATGACATTTCAGTGGCTTCATATCACAAGATTTTATTTCTCAACATCCTGTCAACTTTGCATGAACATTGATCTCTCCACAAATGTTTACCAAGAAACATTAAGCAAAAATTCAGCGTAACAAAGTGGCAAAGAGAATGATGAAATCAGGGTAAGAAATACATAGATCAGAGGAAAGATCTAAATGTATTTTCTAAACACATATCTGTTAAATGCCCAGTACATCTCTGGTGCTACAGAAATAATAATAGCTTATGTCATGATTAGAAGCATTTTGTGTCAGCACCAAGAGTGGCAGAAGCTTCCTAAAAGTGAGGGGACCACCGGTGCCCGACCCATGGCCCTGCTCTCTGTGTTGCCCCTTCCCCCCCAAAGCCCTGCCCCCGTGATGCCTCTGCCCCCCAAGAGCCCACCCTCTGCTCACTCTTCTCTCCCCATTCCTCCCCCCACGTCACTCGCCCCTATGACCAGTAAAAAATGATGGGGTCATGGCCCTCTGTCCTCTACCCTGTTCCGGCACCCCAGTCAGCACATATTCACATTAATGCAATGGTCTCAACTAAAAAACACATAATTTACTGTCAGGTGCACTGCAGTAGCTGAGATATTGAAGTTATTTCTCATTTTAAGTACAGGGAAATATCTTAACTATTTAGGCAGAGCTGGTCAGAAAAATATTTTTCCTGGGAAAAAAAAAGCAATGAAAGTGAAATTATGTTGTCATTGAAGTTTTTTGAGTTTTCATTGAAAAACCACCATTTTCATTTTTCAGTAACTGGGTTTTCATTTTTTTTCAATTAAAACCACAGACGTTTGACATTAATAAAAAAGCTTCCACAAAAAAATTGTTTAGTTAAAAAGCCATTTTCTGTCAAAAAAACACAAAGGTGGAAATTTTTCAACCATCTCTATGTCTGAGATACTATAGTGAAGTAGCCATTGGTCAAGGATTATGTTTAACATTGACCACTGTATTGTTTAGACTTTGCACCTTACTCATGCTCTCCATTTTAGACTCTAAAAGACTTTTGAACAACATCAGTGATTTATCTTCACCTCAGGATGTAGGATAAGCATAATTATCCCCCAATTACAGGAGTTGAAACTAAAACACAGGGAGAGAGAGAGAGAGGTTAAGGCCAAAAAGTTTCAAAAGTGTCCACTAATTTTTAGTGCCCAATTTGAGCTGTCTGAAATTGGCCACACACAAAAAAAGGAGGCACCCACCATCAGAAGATGCTTTAGGCCTCAGTGAATGACTTAACCAGGGTCACATTGGGAAGTAAATAGTGGACACTGAAATATTGTCACCTGACTCAGTGCTATGCCCTAACCAAGGAGCATCTTCTCTCTCCTCACTATTTCACAGCATGAAGGCCAGCGAAAAGGTAACTGGACATAACAACACCTCATCTACCTCACTGCAGTTAACATGTATGAAGCATACTGTAGGCAGCAAGTATAAACTTATTATAAAGACACCAATAAAAAGTTTCTCTGATCTTCTACAAAAATTGCCAGTCTGATTTTTTTCATACTATCACATGATACTATTACTAATTATTTGTATCCCAGTATCCCTTAGAGGCTGCAGTCAGGCCCTATTGCTGTGGGTACCATGCAAATGTGTTGTGAAAAGAAACAAAACTCTACCTGCTCCAAAAATCTTACATTTCTGGACTTAAAATGTTTAGGTCACTGTTTTGCTAAGATTATTGCCTATCATTACCAATGGCTGTGGTTGAGATGTCACTGGCAAGTTTTAAATCAAGATTGGATGTTTTTTCTAAAAGATATGCTATAGAAATTATCAGACTAAATTAGCACAGTGGTTCCTTCTAGCCCTGGAATTTATGAATGTTAACCCAGTATTATCTCTCTGTTTCCTTGTACACCGTGTATACTTAGCTTGTGTACTTACACTTAGCTTGTAAGCTCTTTGAGGAAGGGACTGTTAGACTAGAAGATCTTGATGGTCCCTTCTGACCTTAAAGTCTATGAGACCATCTTTTTGTTCTGTTTGTACAGCACCTACCAAAATGTGGTCCATGAATAGGGCTCCTTGGTGCTATGGGTTTACAAATGCCACCACCCCCTATGATTTCCCTAAATTAAACAACAGCACCTGAGTCACATGCCTATTACCACTTGCTGGTGTAGTCTACTGACTTGCCTCCAACCCCCTTCCCCTGTGAGAATTAAAGCACTGTCGGCCCATACTTACAAACATTGCTGGCGTACGGATTTTTTTTCTGCATTGGAATTGCCAATACCTTATCAGCCAAGCCAAAATGCCAGCAAAGAAAGCAACATAATTTTATTTGGAAAGAAAGAAAGAAAGCTAGATAGTTTATTCAGTTTATGAACTGCTGAATTCCCTGCAAAATAAAGGTCTTGTATATGGTTTCTTTCCTCTCGTCTGTTCCTTCACTACAAAGATGAGAGTAATCCATGTCTTACCTAGTGTGACTTGCTGGGAACTGATCTTTAGAAAATACAAAGAATTTGTTTGATGGAGAAAACTCTTTGGTAATCATGTTTTACTGTTTAAAAACAAACCCCTGGAACCTCAGCAACAAGCAGCTAGTCTGTTATTCATAAAAATCTAAATGGAAATTTCAGGCTATTATGGGTTGTGCCTTTGAAATTTAAATAATATCAAAATTGAGGTTTGAAGAAGGAAATGCAAAAAGCAGTAAAGAGTTCAGAAACTCAATTTTTTCTTCAATCTTGGTAAATGCATTTACATTTTAATTTTCACTGTTTTCAATTTTCATCTATGAAAGGTCATATTTCTGGACTGGAAAGTGCAATAATGTTCTCCAGATAATAATTTTCTTGTAATTCACAAAGATGATCCCAGGGCATATAGATCACAACAATATATATCATAATGTTCAATGCAGTGAACATTATGGTTAAGACTGCATTGCAATTCCATATGTATGTATATCAATGAAGTCTTTTTTGCTTCATTAGAAAATCCTATAGACTTTTTTGCTGATATAGAACCAGTATTGCTGTAATCTTACAAATCTATGAAGATTCATTTAGAACTGGATGTGTTATGATTTCATTAATTCAATCAGTATATACATGGTATGTAATATATTCCAATTTTCAAAGTCAATGCCAGTTATCCTACAGAAATCCCTACTACAGTCTTTTTATGAAATCCATAGAACAATGCATGTCTTATGTCATTTGTCAAAATGACTTTGTTTTATTAATAGTGCAAAACATACTATAAATCCTTTTATGATTTTGCTACAATCAGTTTTCTTCCTACACTGAAGATGATAAATCAGATTTTTCTATGTACAAAAAATAGGAACAGTACTGGAAGTGTTACAAAGACTACATCTATACTGTCTATCTGTGCCATGCACTGAAAATTTGGATGGATAGCTACAGTCTTTAATCATGTTGGATATTACAAGAAAGTGGAAGAGAAAATATCGCAGTAGATTCAACTTGCCAAACAGATAACAGCATCCAAAGTTAACAACTCTTCCACCAGGTACCTAATATATAATATAAGATTGCTGTGCAAAGCTATAAAAACTTACAGACCCTATTTTGAAAAATGGTACATCAATAAATAAGATTAGCTGAGGAACCAGGGTGTAAGGAAACATATATAAAACTTTTAGGTCAGCAGAGGTCTAGGAGATAGAGCTCAGGAGCGGGGGACAAAGGGAGGAACAGAATGGAGAATGTATTTATTACTACACAAAAGAATACAAACTTCAAGTTGTAACTAGTGTCCTTCAGAGAAAGTGGGTTTTCATCTCAGCAGTGCCAATTCACAGTCATAAGTAAGTGTTCTTCTAACCATGCAAAGAAACCCCAGAGGGCTATTTTAAAGCTTGCTCTCTTTAGAAGTTACATTCTTCTTTCTTGTAGATATTGGGTTGCCTTTTCCCTGCTGCAGGCACTCAGCCCTGCTCAGATTCACCTTGTTTTCCCCAGACACAAACTCCCTGGCTGTGTTTCCAGAAGCTGCACCACTTCTTCCAGCTCTAGTTTGGGTGTAATTACTTGATGTCCCTAACTGGACCCTGTTTGCAGCTTTTGTTCTCTCTTATCCCCATAAGAATGGCAGGTCCTGGCTCCCTCCCCACTAGAGTGCATATTCCAGCTGCCTACCAATCTCTTTAGGCTTTTAAACTTTTAACTTAGCACCCTAAAATGCCCCTCCACCAGATATGCTTCTCTGGCTTCTCCTGATGTCTCATTTTAAGTCCCATTGCTTTTTTTTAAGTTAAAATCATTTTTCTAGAGTAGCTAAAATTTTAGTTACATCCTGTCTATCTTCATTTGCTAGCTGTAAGTACTGACAGATTAGGAAGAAGTCCTTACTAGTGCTGGCTGAAACTCAGAATTTCCTGCACACCAAAAATTCTAACATTTGGGAAATTTATTTTGTTCTGATTTGGACCAAGTCCACATTTTTTGAAAAATTCCTGCAAACTGGAGAATCTGGAAATTTTTCATTTGGGAAACACTGATCCATGGTATTTCTGAAATGAAAAATATTTCCTGGAGCAGCAGCTGCTGAGTGAAATTGACATGGTTCTTGTCACTTTCACTGCCGCCACCACTGAATAGCAGCAAGTAACACAGCAAGTAAAGCAATTTCATGTCAGTGTCACCAAGCAGTGGCCAGGGTCTGTGGTCTGGGGCAGCTGCACCATGTGGACTGTCCCAGGCTGGGGACCCCAGGGCTTCTAGACTCCCAGGCCAGCTGGCTCAGTAATTCTTGGGGCAGCTAGCCTGCCAGTCTGCAGGAGTCAGGCTGCCAGCTAGCCCAGCAGTCGGGAAGTCCTTGGCTCCCCAACCTGGGGCAGTCTGCACCATGAGTTGTCTTAGAGCCACAGACTCTGGACGCCCAACCTAGGAGTTCCACAGCAGGAGGCCAGGAAGCCCTGAGATCCCCAACTCAAGTCAGAGTTTTCAGGGCTTCCGGCTTCATGATAAGAAGCCTGGATGACCGGGGGTCTTTTGCAGCCCCCCCAGGAAACCACGCAGGTTTTGATAGAACCTCGCCTGTGATTTGATGTATTGACCCCAAGATGTTTACATGAGACATTTGGGGTTCAATGAATCGGCAATTTCCGATGACACAGACTTCCATCCAAAGGTTTCTGACCAGCCCTAATTCATACCTAGTGCTGCATTCAGTATGGACACTGATTGCCCTGCTTTCTTTGGTCAATCTGTCAGCTTCACAGTTTGGACCTGACACTCTGAAGAAGTTCCACTTCTCACAGACATCCCTGGGCATTTGTATTGCGGCAGGAAGTCAGGGGCACTGGAACACTTTGTACAGTGGGGGAGCTGATAGCCATTGAACCAAACTGTAAACCCAGTATACTTCAAGCAGTGACCCCGTGCAGGAAGTGGAACATTGTTCACTGCCATTGCTGAAGTGTCTCGGTGCCTCTGGTCAACCATGAGGAAGAGTTCAAGCATTAAAGGCTGACTTGCCAACATCACGTTCAGGGTTCTAAGTGAGCGTCTGTCTGTCTGTCTGAAAATAGCTAACAGATAAGATGCTAGTCAGTTGTGTGCAAGCATGTAGCATAATTCCCGGGTTTTGTAGGACTGATAAACTGTTGGTGCCGTGCACTGCAAATAGTGCGTGGGGTGCAGCTGGTTACAAATACAGCCCTAGAATGCATGTGTAACGCTGCACATCTCACACCCCAACGGCTTCTTCACCAGAACTGCCTGCTGACTCCCTCTCCATTGCACACTCCACGTAGCCTTACCTCATACAGCTTCCTTAGGGCACTTCCTCCCAGCATCCCTGTGTCTTCAGTGAAATTGACAAAGGGAGCTTGAAGAGTGCTGGGTTGCCTGAGGTGGCAAACCGGACTGAAAAGGAGCTCTGAGGTGGGACTCAGGAAAACCAGTGACTGGCAGGAGCCTGGTATACTGCTCCTTTACTAATAAAATAAATCAGCAAGTTTGTTATTTATAATCAAGAGGTGCTCAGAAGCCCTTTCAGGCCATTGTGCTAATGCAATGCAAACACATAGGAAGCCACTGCCCTTGCCCTGAGGAGCTTACAATCTAAAATGAGAAAGGATACAACGTACAAGCAAAGGAAGCCAGATGACGGGGCAAAGGGTGCAGTCATTTCATTTCTTTTCTTGTTCATTCAGATTATGTTGATGGTGGGGAAAATTGCAGGAGGGAATGAGTACATAGGAACTAAGGAGTACGGCAGGATGGGAAACAGTTTTTGCCATCCCACCAAAATTTTTGACATGTCAAAGTTTTTGACCGTCCCTAACTGGGATGAAAAGTCAAATGTCAAAATATCTGGAATCTATTATCTGGCGTAAAAAATCAGTTCAGGACAATCAAAAAAATTCATTTAGAAATTTTTGAAATGTTTTGTTCGGCTTTTGACCTTTTCTCTTTTTAAAAATATTTTTCAAAAGTGTAAATTGTTACATTTCAAACTAAGTGATTTAAGAGCACACATTCTCCCACAGCTCATTGAAAATCCCCCCCCCCCAACTTGCTGTTTTGCTAAAGAGGGATTAATCAGTTCTGCTACTACCCAAACACATTATTTCCCCCCTTAAACCAATGATTCTGCTTTTCTCTTTATATGCTGTCAGCTAGGTCACAAGACAGATGTGTATATATTTTATAATGTTAACCAAAAAGTAATGTAAATAAAATAATCTTTAAAATGGGAGGGAAGCCTGTTCATTTCTGACACTGTTTTATGGTTTAATAGATCTCTCTCTTTATTATACTGAATGTGTATATGTTTATAGGGATATACTGTGTGGAGTAGTTGTTTGCTTTGAGAAACTGGGATTTGCACACTGGACCACCCCAGAAATCAGATTCTTCTAGTGAAACTGAAGAAATCAGACTTGTTCCTTCACAGTCTTATGTCCTTCATGCTTTTGGAAATTGTCAAGATTGTTACATACACTCATTCCAACTTACTTGACCTTAATTCTCTACCTGAGGCTGTACTGGTTAAGCCAAAATGAATGTACCAGGCATAATAAAGATATGCCTAGCTGCAGGGAACAGTTTAGTGCAATGACTATTAATGATCCCAGTGGTTTCCCCAAGATGTACTACATTAGCAATTTGCTATAGCTTTTTCTTCAATTAAATTTTGCAAGCAGTTTTCAGTCTGTTGCTAAAATACAGCCTCAGATTTGGCTATCTGCTAGAATTTAAATTTTATTTATATTTATTTATTTATTTATTGCCAATTATGCAGCATGGAGAAGATGCATCTCCCCCACCACACAACACAAAGAGAGTGAATTTCATTTCTAAAGAACAGCTATACTTAGCTCAGTGTGGCAGCCAAGCCTAGAGTCCGTCTAAGGCAAAACTTGAATTCCATGGGTGTTTTGCCTGAATTAAGATTTCAGGATTGGGACCTGAATCTGCAAGTGCCAGGAAAACGCACTGAATTTTACTTACTCCATTGTTCATCTCTGTCCATTTTTTCCCTAACTCTAGCACCTGTATGTAGCTGCCACAGTTACTTCACACTGCATGAGCTAGAGAAGCCAAGAAACTCCTCTTCGGAGACATTTGGGGTGCACTTGCCTAAAGCTAAGTTCTCTGTTTTAGATAGGATGTATACTGCACAGTGACAGTCCTGTAAATACAGTACTTTACAAGTTAAACCCCTCTGTCTGAGCACCAACACACTCAACCCAGCATGGGAAAAGTTCCTTGTAAACATCCACAAATCTAACTCCTTATCCTTCTTCAAAACCCTCCTTAAAGTGCTCTTTGCTAGGATGCTTACAAAAATCTTGACAAGAGTTAAGCTGCTGGTGTATAAGACCACAGCCTATGATGCTGAATAATACCATCTCATTGCTTCCTTGTAGCGCCCCCTTTGATCTGTTTTATCCATCTATTGTCCCATCTTATATTTAGATTATAACCTCTTTGGGGCAAGGACTGTCTCTTTGGTCTGTGTTTGTACAGTGCCTAGCAGAATGGGGCCCTGGCCCATGACTGGGGCTCCAAGATGCTACAATCATACAAATAACAATAATACTGTGCTAGATACTGTGACATTGTACTCTATATGATTTTATGAAAATATACGAATGAATGTGAATATAATGTAACTGGAATATGCTTCATGCAAAAGGTCTCTTGTAAAGTATCATTACAAAGCTTACAATCTACTGAGTGTGGTCATCCTATTTGTATGTATGTATCAGTCTTGTATCTGAAACTAGAAATATGAAATATCACTCTGAGGGCCTATTGTAGTTATGCAAAGTGTGGGCCATTAATGGTGGTTTGGAATCTTGATGGCTCTCATCAGCCAGGACAATTGACTGTGGATGGCTCTTTGGCTTGCAGGCCTTCCTGTGAGTCAGGCTGGGAGGAATGAGGGCTTGGAGTCTTACAGTGACATGAGATCATGTCACCTAGTACTGAAATCCATCTTTAACCTGGTGCTTTTCCATTTAGTAGGAGGGGTGGGAACCCAGAGAGGGACAAAGGATTCCTGCCTTATGCAAAAGATATATAAGGGGGTGGAACAGAACAAAGGGGGCTGCAATCCCCTAGCTACCACCTGAGCTGGAACAAGGGCTGTACCAGGGGAAAGGATTGTGCCCAGACTAGGAAGGTGTCCAGTCTGTGATAGAAGCTTATTGAAACATCTGAGGGTGAGATTTTATCTGTATTCAGTTTTCTTACAGTATTAGGTTTAGACTTGCATGTTTTATTTTATTTTGCTTGGTAATTCACATTGTCTGTCTGTTATTACTTGGAACCACTTAAATCCTACTTTTTGTATTTAATAAAATCACTTTTTATTTATTAATTAACCCAGAGTATGTATTAATACCTGTGGGGGCCAAACAGCTGTGCATATCTCTCTATTAGTGTTATAGAGGGCAAACAATTTATGAGTTTATCCTGTATAAGCTTTATACAAGGTAAAATGGATTTATTTGGGGTTTGGACCCCATTGGAAACTGGGCATCTGGGTGTTGGAGACAGGAACACTTCTTAAGCTGTTTTCAGTTAAGCCTGCAGCTTTTGTGGGACATAGTTCAGACCTGAGTCTGTGTTTGCAGCAGGCTAGCGTGTCTGGCACAACCAAGCAGGGTTCTGAAGTCCCAAGCTGCCAGAGAAAATGGGCTCAGGGGAGTCTCAACACATCAGGTGGCAATCCCAAAGGGGGGGTTTTGTGATCCAACCCGTCACAGATACATGATGCAATAAAGTCATTAGGAGTCGAGGGACCTATGCAAGAAAGGGTTTTCGCGTATATTGAGGCCTAGACCATTTAAGGAATTGGGCAATGTCCCAGTGAGAAGCAAAGAGAGCTCGCAAGACTATTTGCTGAATGGAGACATTGCTATTATAGCTCGGCATTTCACTGTTGAACCAGCATTTCATCTACAGCCCCTTATTTCAGTGAATAACAAAAACAAAACTGCTCACCAGGCGAGCACCAAAGGAGTGGAACAATACTTTGATACTTAGTTTGGTCAATGTTATTTGGTCTTCACTAGCTAACCAGCATAGTTTTGTCAGTAAATATTATCCTCTTTTCAGAGATAAGGAAACTGTGGAAGAGAGGCGAAGAGGCCACACACAGAGCAGGCACCAGAATCAGGATTAGAACTTGGGAATTCCTGGCTGAGACCCTTGTCTGTGGCTGTTCTCCTCACACTCCCCGTTATGAATGCATGATATGTGAAGAGTGCTTCCTAAGTGTCCTTTTTGGTTGCTTAGCCACACTCGGCCCCAGGCTTTGACACAAAGAGACAAGAGACAACAACCAGTGGCTTTCTGTCACCAACCAGAGAGAATGGTACATCAGATACTCCATTTTTAAGTGGATGATAAAACTGCTGGTTTTTATGATCTGACAACACCATATTTAAGAACTGGATACTTTTGTGTAGTGTCTGTGTTGGCTATTGAGGGAATGGCCAATTCTTCTCATTCTAACAACTAGGAGCCATACGTAGGGCTAGCTTGAAACTGGATGGAAAACTAGGGTTTAAACAAAAAAGGTTCACAGAAAGTGTCTAACTTGCAAGAGAAAATGTTGACTATTGAAAAAAAAAACTTTCAGGCCAATTGTTTTTCTTTTTGATGAGTCATAATTTTTCATGGAACATTGCAATGAACCTTTCCCCCTTGTAATTTAAATTTATTACTGCAGTGGGATCATTTTCCAACCACCATTCTCATCATAAGGTTTGTCCTGCAGGGGTGAAGCTGGGAGATGGGTGAAAATCACTAAGCCACTAGTAGGGGTGGGGTGCAGAGTGTTTTTTTACCCATGCTCCAATAGGATGACATAAGCTAAGTAGAAGAGGCCCTGGTGGCTACTGGTTTGGTAAGAACATTGTGCCCAGCACACACCAGCTAGCTGGCTGTGAGATTGTTTCATGGGAAATCTTCAGGGTTTCTCTAGCACCCGCCACTATAGTATCATTTCTGTGCACACGTTACTGGCCTTGCAGTCATTTTGAGCTCTTCCACATACCCAGGTAAAGCTGTACCACATGGGGGTGAAGCAAAATGATTTTGAAATGATTATGTGCATACAGTCCAGTCCAGCTCCTTTTTAACTCCATGGCAAGATGATCTTTCACTTCAGCTGGATCTGGCCTATTACTTGCATTCATAGGATTGCACTGAAGCCATCAAACCCATTCTCCACTCGCCAGCACAACGACTTGTCTCTTGCTCACTAGTATTATTTCAGTTCAGACACAGAGGTTAACTCACACCGCTGTGCTCATGGCCTAGCGGAAGCCTCTTTCTGCTCAAAGAATGCCGGTGCTCTCCCTTTCTTTCTGCAGTCTACAGGATCAAGCCCTGACTTCTCATGTGTACAAAAATCAGTGAAAAACACTTAAAACCAAACCCCACTCTCTTTGTCGGTAGCTGCCAGACTTGTGGGCTTGTCTCCTTACCCCCGAGCTGGATGTCAGAACAAATGGCGCAGGTTACGTCCTCTGTGCTCTGAGCAGGGATTTCTCATTTCATACATCATTTATAACGTGCTGCACTGACTCCACAAAGTCGATATCTCTTCATAACACAAAGATGAGAAGGATGGAAAATATAGCTGAAAAACGTGGCAACCTCCTGTGAATTGCATTTATGATCAGTGCTGGTCCCACAAAGCTTCTATGGCAATTTTATGGAAACCTAGCAAATTCAATATAAACAAACTTGCAGTTTAGGAAATTTATGTACGGATGGATTTCAGTGCACTTAGCAAAGAAGCTAAAAATGGGCAAAATGGAAAAATGGAAAAATAGATATGCTATTTTATTTTGTCATTTCAGATCTCTGCCTGTGGAACATTGGGTATAGATTTCATTACTCTGCCCTCTTACAAGCTGTGATAATATTGAAAATCACAGATAGTCAAAACCCACTTCTGCAAAGGTCATAAACACTAATCCACATAATCAGATTGAAATATGTTGTCATTCACTCATTAGAGAACAACAGATTACTATCTGATAGGCTCTCAATGTATTCTGAGTAAAATCCTGATCCTATTGAAGTTAATGAAAAAATGATTCAATTGATTGATTGATTTCAATAGGGACAAGATTGCACCCCTCGTGTCTGGTTTGTATTGTCAATATCTGTCTAGATGGTAAGAATCTGAGATTAGGGACTGTGGGCCTGATTCGGGTCTCAGAATGTAAGTCAGAAATAACTGTGATCCAAGTCAAAGGAGTTACAGTGGAGTAAAACTGGTGTAACTGAGAGGAGAATCAGGTCCATTGCTTCTTAGTGTCTTGTACAGTGCAGAACACATTGTTGGCATTTAAATTCCTGGATGCCTGCCCATCAGGAATATAATAATAGTAAATTTGTTGTTCAAGTCCAGTTCCTGATGGCCAGGGGTCAACACCAAAAAAGCACCATCACAACTATCATCCTTAACTTTATTTAAAGTGAATAAGTTCTAACATAAGTAGCTATATATTTCATGGCACTTAGGCAGATGGATTTAATTTCAATGCAGTACACACCCACCAGATAAAAGGAGAAGTATGCACTCATTCTCGGGTATTATTTCCTTTGGAAGAGCTGAATAGGGTGACCAGATGTCCCGATTTTATAGGGACAGTCCCAATTTTGTTTTTTTTTTCTTATATAGGCTCCTATTACCCCCCACCCCCATCCTGATTTTTCACATTTGCTGTCTGGTCACCCTAGAGCTGAACAAACATTTAAGAGCAAGTATTGGCTTTCTTCCTGATAGCACTGAACCTGTTCTTTTCTAATGCAAGTGCAAAACCAAACATTAAGGTTGAGAAATCAAGCACATGAGTCAGGCATTTCCAAAAATAAAGGGATGAAAATCCTCGACCTGTTGAGTTAATGGCAAAACTCACCATGATTTAAATGAGGCCAGGATTTCATCCAATGTACCTAATAGAATATTAAAATGGCTACATTATATATCTTGTATATTTTACGGGCATTAACCTACAAAATAATTTAGTAATACCTACATTTAACAAAGGAGTCATCAATAGAAAATACATTTGTGGACTGTATATAAGTTAATGTGGCATTCAAAACCTTATTTTTGGTACTTCCAGACATCTTCATTTCTCAACTTTAATACAATATTAACTTTGTTTTCCCAGTTTTTCTTAACACAAAATAATAATGGAGGTAACTTTATTGCAACGCCTTAGAAATGTCTCTTTAACAAACAACCTCAATTCAGAAGACATTAAGGCCCAAATCCTGCGGAGACTTAAGTATGTGGTTTCATTCTAATTTTTCCCAAACCAATTCACCCATCCCAATTTATAACCTGATTACAAATATACTGGTTACAGATAAAACTTGCCCACAAATTTTTCTGTTAAATAAATTTTTTTTAGATTATTAAAGTTTGAAATCTTTCCTTAATTTCTGATGTCTTAAATCAGGTATCTTTTTAAATTTAACTACCTTCATTGGGTAAGTTAAAACTGTAATTCTTTAAGGTCCAAGAGAAAACATTATGATCAGATATCTAGACTCAAGTTTGATAGGACTATTTCCATAATAAGGATGAAACCAATAGAGTTCTAAAGAAGTTACTCTAAGTACGATAGAAATGAACGGAATTATCTTCTTTCTAGAAATTTTGGAGTAGTCTTATAGAATTCTATAACAGGCCTAGAGTTAAATTGCATATGGTGCTTAAAAAATCTCTATAAGCTTATAATTTTTCATGAACTTCTATAGTACTTTTCCTTAAGAGAAGATCCTTTGCCACCTAAAGTGGAATTATAAGTATAACCTCCTATAGCAATTTCAATAACATCTCTGGTTTTAAAAGCATTGATGTGTTCAGTGAATTCATGAAACCATGAATATGCCGTATACTAGATCTCATTTTAGTATCTTGGCAAATACATACTATTACCATAATTTATATTCCCATTTCTCTTTCCTGACCTCTTTTCACACCTTATGTCAGCTTCCAGTAGGATGGCACAAGAGAAGTTCTGTTCCCTGTTCTGAAGATATCCTTCCAGTTAACTGGGCAAACACTTAATAAGGTATATCGCTATTTCTTGTTCTACCATAGCTTTTTCATAACGAAAACAGAAGTGACTTTATTAGCAGATCCTGTATACACTCCCAATATTAGTAGTAGCCAACATTTTACTGGCTAAAGGTAATTTAAAAACAGCCAATTTCCAAATGGAACAGATGGCTTATTAAAAATGAGCAGTCACTTGTTTGGCACACAATAATTGCATTAACTATTTTCATATTACAATATTACTGGCTTCATGTAACTCACAAACAATGTTGACAAATTTCATGGTAAAGAGGAAAAAAAAAATCTAATTTCATGGGGTTTTTTTTGTCTTAGATTAATTAAAAGATTATATTAATTTGTGCAGATATTTGTATGGAACCTAAACAAATAAGCAATGATTAGACTGTTTTTCTGAATGGTAAAAATTTACCTCATCATTACAACAACAGATAAAAGGAATGTCTTCTACTCACTGCACTGCTCAGGCCACAAATTTGGCAAAAATCTCCAGACTACCCACAGTCCTTGAAGGCCATTTTATTCCCAAAAAGCTAGGCTGCCACAAGTGGGTGTTCTGTATATGGAATTTAAATATAATTTTAAGTGGATTTTTTTTTGTTCTGCTCCATTTATCACAACTTCTCCTTAGCTGAAAACAAACCCAAGAACATCGAAGTTTGAGTCAAACCTTCAAACTCACAATGTTTGTTTGAGTGGGGGATCAAAATTAGGCAAAACAAGTTTACCCATCCTTAATCCAAAATTGTCTTTGCTTATCTAAGCCAAGCCTCTGAACCAACAAGACTTCCCACGTTCTTTAAAGGTTATGGTTAAAAACAAAACAAGACCCCACCAATATGAATACATTCATACGGATACTTAAAGAAAATTAACACATTCATATTTAGGCTAAAGAGGTGTTGTCAATGAAATAACTATCATCTGAATTCACTCACCTTTCTCACATACAATCTAGCAAACGGGTATTAATTTCTAGAAAAGGTGGTATTTCTAAGTGTCATGTCCACACCACTTAATCAGCTTTTGTGGTGACAAAAATGGTGTTTATGCAAGTTGATTGCACAATGTATGCATTCAAATATGGGTTCCAAAAATGTTAATCAGCACCCCACCCTGATAAAGGGACATGGCATACCCTCTGCAAATTATAAGTATAGTGCTCCTCTAATAACTTGCTTAGCCACAAAATACTTCTCCATGTTGTCCTATACTAAAAATGTGTAGGTCTGTGCTCTCAAGGCTACAATAAGATACTGATACATTGAAGTTGCGAAAGAAACCCCATGATTTTCCACAACTGGATCTCTGTCTTGATCTTATGAATAATGAATTTGCAGTAATTTCATTTAGAAAGGAGTAGAAAAAAGGTCACTTCAAACATAAGAAATTAGGCAATGTGATTCTATGAGAAATTATGTTGAATGGATTAGTTTCTTCTAACATAAAATCAAAGAGCAGCTAAAAGGAATTATTAATCTTTGCCCCACAGCAGTTTAAAAAAACCAATGGAAATTAGCATTCAGCATGTAACAGATATGGTGGTACAGAAGTAATTGAATCACAGAAGAAAAAAAACAAAAAAACCCAATATGACTGAAAGAAAAAAACTTGTTTATTGTATCTGTATGTTCCGCTTCTTGATTCAATTGTTTTCCTTTTTGGGGAGGATGTTACATGTTAGTAATTAATTGGAACTTCTCCCTGCCTCTACAAGCCACCACAAAGGAAACAGCCCAGGTTCCTTGTACTGCAGAACTGTTAAAAATAGTTAAATTGAGATTATTAAAGAAGGCACATGATAACTCAAATATATTAGCAGAGCCATATAGGGAAGCTTGCAGGGTGATATTAGTTCCTGACTTCCATGAATCTAGTGCTTTAAATTTAAAATGCCATAACAGATAGGGCAGTGACTGGTGGAATATCCAATACCCATAGACAAATTATGTGCTCCGGCAGATATTAATGTAATACACTGAGAGAGTGTGAGTGTATTTTCTAGTGGTTGGCCTCTGCCGAGATAAGAGTATACTATTTACCAGCTAACAGAGCTCCTCTGGCAATTCAAGTGGCAGGGCCTTGTGCTTTTGAGGGTTGAAGGTACTGCATTCAAACCTAGATAACAACTGATATATACATATGCAGAAATAGCTTGTTTCCCCAAGTCCTAAACCTCCACATTTGGACTAAATGTCTAATTGCAGTATTCGGCCAGCTACTGAAAATGGTTTTCGGAGAAAGCTGAATTAGAAACTAAGCAGTGGTTAAGACAAGAGGAAGATTTTAAAGTGTTACTGCATATTTGATTTATTGCATCAGCGTGTTAGTGATAAAAACCAGTAATCAATAAATAGTCAGTCCTCCTTGCCTGACAGAATTTATTAGCGATTAGTAGGTCAGATCCTGCAAGTTGGCTAAGGAAGAGGAGTCTAATGATCCGGTTGTTTGGTGGGAGAGCAATGGAAGGGAGAGAGCCAGAGCCTGACATGAATTGACCAACAGAGAAGAGAAGACCCCATCTGTGCTGATGACAGGCACCAGAAAGCAGTTGAGCCTCTTCAGAATAACCTCAATCCCATTCTGGCCATGAAAGAAGTCTGAGCCAGGCATCGCCGCAGGTAAAGAGTTTTCCTGTAGCTACTAGTAACAGGGGTGAAATCCTGGCTTCATTGAAATCAATGGCAAATTTTCAATGGGGTCAGGATTTCACTCTGGGTCTTTTTATCTTCTGTGGGCCAGGCTCTAGACGGTAACATTCACACTTAACGCCACTTATATCTATACTCAAATAAGCGACACTCCAAAAATAATACTGCTTGCTCTGTCTCTTGATGTTAATGACAAAAATAAGCTTTTTGCTGCTGGTAACTGACTATTAGAAGATATTACAATAGAATTATACACTATGTATTGCTACTAAGATATAAGATGTTGCGAAGAAAATTATAGATCTATAGCAGCACATGTGGGGCTACTATAAATAAAGGTTTGTCCGATTCCACTTTTTTGTATTTAAAATGTTTATAAAAGCTATTAAAATTCACTTTGGGCTGCTTTTGACTTAAAGGTGTTATATAAATAAACTGTACTAAAGAAAGAATCAGATTTGGTGCACCAGTCATTTTTTTAGCTACCAATGGAAAAAAATATTCAGTGTTTTATCCACTCCTCAAACTTTTACATGAAGTTATTTTACATGAAGCTACATGAGAATTAGAAGCAGCTACTTATGTCGATAAAAATATATGGCAGAGCTATTAACATTACAAAAGCAGTTCTTGTGCCTGTAGTAGATTCGTGCTGTAGTTGTCAGGACGATATTGGCATTGCTATGTTGACCTTTAGAAGAAAATACACAAAATTCAAGGGCATGTGGTATATTATTATTTATTGTTGATTAAGTAGTGCCTGCAGGCCTCACTGCAGGGGTGGTAAAGCTGGAGGGGGAGCAGTGGTGGGGGAGGCTAGTGCCCCTGCATAAACTCATGCATGCCTGGCAGTGGGGGAATGGAGGTGAAAGCAGGACACAGCGAGAGGAGAAAGCGGGAGTGGCTGCAGTACAGGCTGGGATCAGGGAGTGGGACCGAGGGTGGCCGCCGCTGGAGAGCAGCGAAAGGGACCTGGAGGGGCTGGAACAGGCTCAGGAGTAGGTAGGAATCCCTGTCAACCTCCTTCTCAGCCAGGAGCCAGCCCCTACAAAGTCTCAGTTCCTCCACTCACTCCCAATCCTACCCCTCTGCCCCCAAATTTGCAGGGAGCTTCTGCCATGCTCCCTACCTCATTGTGCTAGTTACTTTACTGACACAGTGAACAACAATTCCTGCCTGCACAGCTTACACTCGAAACAATTTCTTCTGATGCAGCTCTTCCACTGTGCATAGATCATTTTTAAAAAGTCATCCACGCAGGGGGACATGTCCCGGGTCTCCCTGGTGAGTGCTCAAACCACCAGGCCTTACTGTCATTCTTATGCTCGCTGGCTGTCCCTCTTTGGCCCAATGACTCTTTCATTATTCAACCAGAGTGGAACAGCTTCAACAGGAGAGATTAAGGAAAAACCACATCAGATTATCCCATAGCCCAGTGGTTAGGGCACACATCTGAGATATGGTGGAGGGGGCCTTAAACCAGTGGTCTCTCACATTGCAGGTGAGTACCCTAACCCTGTTGTTTTGTGTAAGCTCCTCTGTAGGGGCTAGTCCAGTAGGAAACCTGGGAGCATGCTTATCAGCTTCAGCCCAACAGGCGCGGTAGGCAGCAGAACTCCTATCTCTCCCTGGTTCATGCATCGTTCTCGGTCTTAGGAATCCGGAGGCCTGGAGTCGGACTGCAGTGCACATGCTCAGAGACAGAAACACAGTTGCCTAGGGAACTTTTACAGCAAAAATTTAGGCACAGAGTGATTCTAGGCATCTATGGGGTTCAGGGGCAGTTGAGTGGGAATTTTGTGATCCCAGTGGGTCCTGATTCTGGGATTTAGGCACTTAAATCAGCAGTTAGGAACCCAAGTCCTTTTGTGAATCTACCCCTAAACAGCTGCATAATCTGTAAGCAAGGGCTCTAACAGGGAGCTCTGCATGCTGGATGCAAGTTGGCCTGCAGTACACAGACACACACCAGAGTTCTGTAGCGTCCACAGCAGGACTGGCCCCTCTGTTATTTAACTCCATGGAGCATTTGGGGCTAGCATGGATGGCAGATGCTGTATGAAATGAAGAAGTGTTGTACCATGCACTGACAGCACGTACTGTCACAGTTTCAGTGAAGCTGTTATGATTTATTGTGTGCGTGGCCAATGAATGCTGTGTGCAATGCAGGAGAGTCTTTGCAATCACATTAGAAACAGGGCAGTCAGGATCCTGGTGAAGCAGATCATTCTCAACAATAGTTTCTAGCGTAGAATGAAGTGGCAGAAGCAGTACATCACGGATATTGTCTTCAGTATCTCTTGCTACCTGTAATAGGTTTTTATATCATTTTTTGCTCATTTTTATAGGTTAGTGACCCAGGATAGCCATTCTTTGTCTGTAATTCACTGGAAGAAATGCTTGATTGGAGTTATTCTTGTTCTAACCATCAGTAGAACTGAGGGGAGAGGAGATGTGACTGTAGTGGTAGAACTACGCTTTTTTTTTTATTTTTGAATAGTTGAAATTAGCAGATTTTAAAGAGCAGGGTTTTTTAACACGTGGAACAAACAAAGGAATAAAATAAGCTTTTGGACTCATGAGTCAAAAAGTTCTCTCTGGATAGACTTTGTCTCTCTGTAAGCTGGTGAAATGACTACAAAAATTGCACAAAATGGGCATTGGATGGTCCATAAGATTGCCAGATCCCACATGGCTTTACAAAATAGCTGCACAATGCCCTTCTCTAAAAATCATATAGAATTTACTAGAGAATGATATCCTCTCTCTTTTAAAACCACCTTATGGAACTGAACAGAGCTACTCTTGTTCTTGAAAATCCACAAGGTGGTTTAAAAATCACAGCCAGATTTCCATATATATCAGACTGAGTGGATTATCTGGGATGGCTTAGCTGAGGCATCCCATCTTCAATACATGGCTGCCTCAGACTCTGAGAACGTCTCCCTGTCTGTGGAACAAAGCTACCCACTGGAATGGCTGCAGCCTCTGCAGCATTCTGTGCTATATAGGTTCTTATACTGCGATGAGCACCGATGAGCAGTAGTACCTTAAGGATTGTATTTGCTTGATGTATGTTGATAGATCATTCATGTCATGATTTCCTTTTCAGTTGAGAGTTAACTTTCTGTAAGAGGGTATATTTAAATTAATATCAGAAACTACTGTAAAAACATGACTATTGGGTTTCTAGCCATATTCCTTTTTTTTTTTTTTTTTTTGCAATAGTAATGGTGTGGTGGAAAAAGCAAAGAACAGGCAAACAAGGGAATTCTTTAGCTTTTACTCCACTCTCTCCTCAAGTTCTGCTCATTTGGCTGATCAGGGGTGGGGCCTAAAGCTATCATTGGTGAAAGACACTGTTAATGATACTATAAGACAATACGTCTGTGCAGGACCAATTTTTGGCCTGTGATAGGAATGACAACCAAATACACCCCCATTATTACCAAAAAAGTAATATAACGGTGCAACCATTTTCTGATTGGTAGCTTTCCACACCAAAAAATTATCCCTTCTGCTAAGTGTGATTTGTGGTGTTTATCCATGCAATTGTCATTGCAACCATAACTCACACATGCACAAATGAGTGCACAACACACCTTGATCCCTAGACCTTATCCAGAATCCCTGGGGCCACACAGCAGCCTCTTTGTTTCCATGCATACTCTCATGTTAGTATGTTCTCATTTATTAGTGAAAGAATTAATGAATCACTTTGTTATTTGACCAGTGTAATTTTCAGCGTTAATCCAATAGAGGTGCAAGGTAACAGCTCCTACATGTTGCCCTGTATAGTCTGTTGTCAGTCCAATTTCTTGATAGCATGTGACTGACAGACAATGCTGTGACTGGCAAGTAAAAACCAACATTCCATTTCCATGGTAATGTCCTGGTGATTTAAAAGACAGAGAGCGTTATGTTTAGGAGTCTTGTTTATAAGTTACACTATACAATTCCATCCTATAAGTGGTTTCTAAGCTATAGTTATGTAATTGTGGATTCACTAATATGAGCTTTGCCTTGACATCAAGAGATACAGCACTGTATTGTTTTAAATAAAATATGGAACTGCAACCATACACTTTAGATTTCTATTTGCAGTGTGGAAAGCTACACAATAATGCCAGCATTGAGAAGAAGCACAAATTAGAAATGCAGAACTATTATGAAACTGATGGCTTTCATGTGACTAAGTGTGTCAAAATAACATAGTCTTGCCTTTTGGCAATGCTAAAGGAATTAATATGCTATATATAATACAAAATATTAGCAGAGTGTCAAATTCAAGTGATTGTTACCTGTTCTCATGTAGTGACCGTCAAAAAAAAATGAAGGCTAATGATTTCCTGTTGTTCTACTACAACCAGCCTTCCATCGTATTTGCTTTTAGAAAACATGTAGCTTGAGAATCTTACAATAGTGTGGATGATATTATCCCACACACGCCTATTGTTGAGCTATAAATGCAGAGCTGTTAAATCAAACCAGCAGTTCCCAGGAGTTACACTGCACATTACAACCTCTGCATCACAAAGTTGAACACTGTGACTGCAGAAATGGCGCAAGATGACAGCCTACCTAAAGAACAGCACAGTCTACAATGCTTTCACATGCACATGTTTCACATGTACAACTCTTGCAGATAAGTAAAAAGAAAGTTTATATACATTGTGCTGTGTTAATTTATTTTCTTTTCTGTGTATTTTCCAAAATGCAAACAGTTTGAACTTGAAGTCTGCCACACTATTTTTTTTTTCAAAGGTCAGTCCACTGAGGCATCTGAGTCCGGGTTATAACAGACATCTTAATTCTTGGAACATCTTCCTTACTTGCACCCATGAAAGCCACTAATAATCATCCAAACTCCTAGGTCCCGTTTTGGAACCTTTCTTCCACTTTAGTGGAGAGAGGCATAATAACTTCTTGTGGACATTATGCCCAGATCCACAGAGGGACTTAGGTTTGCAACACTGAGCATCACTACGCCTAACTTTTAGGTGCCTAGAAAAAAATTGTAGGAACAATACTGATCCACAAAGCTGATTTAGACCCCTTGGCTCCCTATACAATGAATGGGGAGAGACAGGCATTTTAGAATGCAGTCCACAAAGCCAGTATGCTAGGCTGAAAGCCCCTAAGCTAGCCAATGGGCGATGGGAGGAGAGAGGTATGTGCTAAACCCCATGCCCCTCAGAGACAGGCCCCTAAGTCAGGGCTGCAGAGAGGCTCCTATCCCTGCTGACGATCTATAAATGGGAACTCCTCTCCTGGAGTCACATGGCTTAGGCACTGAAGGCATTTCTTGTATGAATGAGATAGTTGCCTGCCTTGCTCCATGCCAGATGGCTAGAGGTGGTGGTGACTGCCTTATAATGTCAGTAGTGAGCACACTTCCCTCAAATGTGAGAGAGACAGATTCAATCCTCACCCTCTCTACTAGAGGGGAAGAAAAGAGGTAGGATCTGGACAAAGATCTCCTTTCTCCCCTTCTGGCAGAGGGGAGAACAGAACCTATGTTTCCCACATACCATGTGAGGACTCTAGCCACTGGATAAAAGTTATAATGTGGTTAGCACTGTGGCCACATTTTGAACGGGACCCAATTTGGTGAGCATGCCTAGTGGATTGGGCCCCACATGAAATTAGGTGGCCAAATGCCTATCTATCCTTATTTGTGAATTGCTCTGCGGTTTAGGCAGAAGATAGTTATTCAGAGGGAAGCCATGAGTGGAGCAGCAGTGTACATGCTCAGAAGCAGAAACACAGGGAACTTTTATCCTGAAAACTTAGGCACCTACTGGGTTTGGCGGGAGTTCTGAGTATTGCAGTAGAGCTTAAAACTGGGACTTAAGCCTCTACATACCTTTGTGGAGCCCAACCTATGTGTAGAAGCAAAAGAAAGTAGCTTAGGGAGGCAGGAAAACATACAGTGTTTGTGGATTCTCTGTCAGACACGGAACACTGTTTCATCTGTCTTACTGATGTAATAGTTAAGTAAAATCATTGGCAGAAACCTAAGGGTACGTCTACATGGCAGCTGGAGCCTGCCTCCCAGACCCAGCCTAGGCAGACTGATTTGTGTGTAGACATACCCTTAGCCTCCTTGTTTCCTTAGGATGTTACAAGAAGAAACTATCTAGAAAAGTGAAGCCCAAGAACGGTTTCTCAAGCTGTTTCTATTTCGTCACCCATACCTGCCCTCTTTGCCGAACTGCTCTCCCTTGATTCTAAGAAACCGGTGATGCTCAGTGCCCTACTTTAAAGAAGTGCACTGCTCTGTAGCCTACCCAGCTGTAATCCATTTGTAATGAATTTGGAGAAAGTGAACAATGAACACACATGGTTCTTGTAACTTCTCAATGCAGTGTTCATGCAAATCAGAATGGGGAAGCAAATAGCTTAACCAAAAAAAAAATGAGCGCAAGCAATAATTGTCGCTATAAAATATGTTTACATTTGGGATGGTTTAAACTTTGTTTTAAAAAAGGCAGCGTGGAGAAAGGAGCTTTCTGCTGGAAACAATACATCACAAATGTAAAACTGGAAGACGGTCTGGGGTGGGAGGAGTTTGTATCACAGGAAGTGTCGTCTTGGGAAAACCCCAGCTGACAGAAGGAGGTTGTATAGATGGAAGAGTGCTACTAGGGAATTACTAGGTGACTGACTGGCAGATATGTGGCTTCTGGCGTGTAAGTAACTTATTAAGCCAACAGATCTGCTTGAAAAGAAAAAAAAGAGTAAATGACACTGTACTGGAACAGCTGGTAGATGGTTCAGTTACAAACAACAGCTACTAGTCCATTGATATAAACATATTAATGCACTATTCTGCTTATGGTTCAAACTGGACTGCAAAATCCAGTTGGCACAGCCTGTGTCAATTTATTGCACTGCAAAACTATGTCCCAAAAACACACCATTCAGGGTCACATCATGAACAATTTTCATTTTAGCCAGGCAAAACAGGAGGCAATGTGGAGTATCAGAATTAAAGGGCACCAAAACAAAGCAGAGTGTCACAGAGTGGGTTCTCAAAAGCTCCCTAAAAGACAGGGGGGGAAATATGTGTGTGGGGACCAACTATTCTCTCATTCTCTCTCCACCTTCAATTCAAGTTTGAAATGTATATTAACACCCGCTCCCCCAATACCACCCCTTTGTGGTGTATAAGCCAGGCCCAAATAAAACCCCACCCCTTTCTGAAAGCAGGGCCATCCAGTCTCCTCTTAACTAGTCTATCATTGGCCACTATTTTCATATGCCACCTTTTATTCACATCAGCTGTGACCTTTTAATTTAATGAGCCCCAGCTGTTTCTCTTCTCAAGCCACTTACCACCGTACCCCTGATATGTCAGGGCAAATAGACGGGTTGGCCTTGGCCTTCTCAGGACATCACAGGCTATGGGGTATGATCCACAAAGTACTGAGGTGCCTAAATCCCATTTTTAGATGCCATTGATCCACAAAATTCCTGCTTAGCTGCCACCAAACACTATAGGCACCTAAACTCCCTTGGCACCCAAGTTTCTGCCTTTGGGCATGTGAACTGCTGCCTCACTCTAGGTGCCTAGGCACCTATCTCCCACTTAAGCCCCAGAGCGATTCACAAACTAGGAAAGAACGGCATTCGGCCACCTGTTGTTGTGTGCAGAGTCCAATCTGGTAGGTGTGCTCAGAGGCTGCCTCCCCGATTGAGCCCCTCAGATGCGTTTACACAAAACAGCTGATGAGGAGGAGCTGCACCTTCCTAATTGCCTGTATGGTTACTCACCTGGGATGTGAGAGGCCCAGGTTCAAGTCCCCACCTCTGCCAGAGAAGGGATTTGAAGAGGGGTCTGCCACCTCTAAGGGGAAGGAGTGCCCTAATCACTAGGCTATGGAATATTCTGATGTGCACCTTCCTCAGTCTCTTGTATTGAAGTTGCTCCACTTTAAATGAATAATGGGTCAGTGAAAGTTAGAATGACTCTATAGCCTAGCAATCAGGGGACTCAATTCAATTCTATTCAAATCCCTTGTTCTCATTAGGCAGAGCAGGGACTTGAACTAGGGGTTTCTCACATTCCTGGTGAGTACCTGGACCACAAGCTTATAAGGGAGAGCCTCCTACCCCCTCCTGGCTGTTGTGTGTGAACTCACCTGAGGGGCCCCTATTCTGTAGGCAGTCTGTGAGCATGGCTACTGGACTGAGCCCTGGATGCAACTTTAGGCAGCCGAACACCTACCTTCCCTGGTTTTTGAATCACAAGCAAAGATGGGTGCCTCCCTGCAGCCTGGACTTCAATGCCACATTCGGGAGACAGGGTTTATCACACAGCCCTCTGGTTAGCATCTTGCATAGTTTAGGCGGCTTCCTGCCTAGCACACTGGCTTTGTGAACTGAAGGAACTCCCTGGGACACAGAGCCAGCAGCTAGCTAGCTCAGGTTCTTAAAGGGGAAAGGAATCTGAACAAGACTATTTCAGATAAAGTGCCCTGGACACCTGAGATTACTTGCTGTGTCAGGGTCTTTCCAAGAGTTTCTGTGCCCTTGCCTTATTAGCCAGGGGAGGGGGAGGTTCATGTGTATCCAACTTAGGGAGTCATAGGTGAGCAGGGAAGGGTTTGAGGGGAATGGTAGTTTCCCATTTAGTAGGTTCATCACAGTATGTTTGTTTAAAGGTATAATTCATCTAGGCAAGTTATTTTAATGCTGAACCAATGCTTGGTCAAAATTTTAAAGCTATCATGGCTTTTGAAACAGTACTTCTGGTGTTTCAGTCTGCAGGCCTCATGATCACAATAGTTTTCACTATATCCAACTCCAAAAATCACTATTATGAAGAGAAACGTGCTTCATTTCTTGGTATGAAGTGAGCCCTTCTGCTACAAAAACTGTCAATAGCAATTAGATCAACTAGCCACCCCAACTGACTGACAGATTTTTGTCAGTGGAGGAACTGAGGGAGATTAGCTCAAAAGAAAAGTAGTAGTAGGGAATTATATTCTTCATACTTGGGGTATTATCAAATCTAACATCAACCATATTGAGTACCAAGGTGTCAAAAGCAGATGAGGTGGGAAATGTAGAGTGCTCACTCCCACCCACTCACCCTAGACAAATGTAGCCATGTGGCCTACCATGTAGCCATTGCTAAAAGACAATAACAAAGAGCAAACACTGGCCCTGCTCCATGATATGATTCTCTTTGTTGATGGTGATAATCATACTTGCCTGGTATTTTTTCCATTCTCTGTCAAAAATTTGACCCTTGACGTTTTCCAGACAGCTCTAATAGTTTTGTCTTGACAGCAGAGCACGTAAGCACACACTTGACTGTATGTTTAAGTGTGTTAGTGTTCTGGGGCCGGAGTTACTATAAAAACTGATGCACTATTCCCTAGTAGGCTCACAAGAGTGCCTTCTTTTGTACCTAAAATGCTTTCAGCTTTTATTTAATTTACAAAGTAGCTACTATGAGAACCACAGTGAGTTTCTCTAACTTTTTTACTCTCCGTGGTTTAAATAAATAAATAAATAAATAATAAATAAATAAACACATTTGCTTGCTTGAACTGATCGGATATAGGGATGATCCACAAAGGCTAGATCTGGAGCAGTGGCTGGCCCTAAATCTCCCCAGAATTCAGGGGATATTGGTTCAGGCCCATCTCAGTGTTTAATCTAAAATTTGTATGAAATATTTAATGTGTTAAAAAAAACCTAAGCAAAGACTTCAGTATTTCAATCACCATGAGCTGTGTGCAATATTTCATGTGTTCTGCATGTTCAGGTTGGTGGAATTTAAATGTAGTGGGATAAAAGCAATAGAGTTCTAAAAAGATTACACGAGCAGCATATAGAATTTAGCAGAGAAGGATTCTCTTCCTAAAATTTATGTACCATTCTGTCAAATTCTATAGCTGGGATGTCAATTCTACAGGATGGCCAAAAACCTATAGAAAATGTATGTATTACTTTCTGAAGGATTTTTCCATAAGGGCATGATTACTGTTAGAGTAGATGTACCTGAGGAAACTACAACTGGTTCACATGTCATCACGTAAGCAGGGCAAGCAGTGTGCCCCAACCTTCACTGGTTCTCTGTTTGCTACTGGATCATTTTCACTGTGTTAATATGCATTTATGAAACCTTTAGTAGAATAGGACCATGCTATCCAAGACTGACTCTCCTTCCAGGAATCACCATAACAGCTGCAACCATCTGGCACACTGGCTCAGATTCTCAGCTGGCATAAGTCAGAGTATCTCCATTAACTTCAGTAGAGTTACAGTGACTTATAATAGGAGAAATCCTCAGTGTATTTAAAATACTTCATGTGTAGACTTGAGGGAAACTGTGATACAGACTTCTCAACAACATGGCAAAGGCTCTCGAAAACCCTCCACAGGAGACCACTTTCTTCGGGTCATGATGGAAGATACACCTCTTTAATTTAGCAACTTGGATTTAAAAACCACAAATCCTACAAATCCCACTCTAATCAAACAATAGGATGGAGGCCTGACTGTCTGTTTTTATTTTAAATAATCTTTGTGCTTAAACACAATTGAAATAGCTGCTTTAGAGATGCAGTATTCCTTAGATTTGACATATTTTAAAGGTTTTTATTTAATCTGGGATTGGGCAAGTGAGGAATGCAAGTTTGCCGATGGTACTGTTGGGTCAATGCTAGCTATAACAGTTAGCAGACACAAGACTTTGTAAATTTGGACTATCCAGCAATAAACATCAGTAAGTTTAATGTCACTTACAAGTTGCAAGCCTTATCAAAAATTGTATGAATTGCAAAATTCTCTCCTGCCACAGGATATAATCAGCTACACACAGCATTGAATATAATTCCTGGAACATGACAGGAATAGAGGGTGTACAATATGATCACCTCCTACACACAAGACAGCTCTCCTATTGGGAAAAAAAAACAAAAAACAAAAGAAGATTTTAAGCCTTGCTTTTCTTTTCACTTGGAGTCACAAGCTTTTTAAAGAGCTCATCATGTATTTGATAGCTTCCCTAAAACAGCTTTACAATTTTAACATTAGTATGTTGGATAAAGCGACATTAAATATTATGCTGCATGCATTCTTAACAGTTTAATCAGTTTATTATTCAGCCATTTAATAAAGATATTGTGCCTCAATACTGAGAAAAAAAACAACACTAGCCACCCTCCTCCTGCTGCTGTGATGGGTTCCCCCCAGGGTGCCACTTGGAACTGGGGTACCACTGAGCCCACCTGACCCACCAGCCTAGCTCCCTTTCACATTGTGGTGCTGTGATAAGTTGCCAAGCTCTCCAGACTTGCTCTTTCACCAGCATACACACAGATAGGGACACACCCAGCTGCAGCTTCACACTCAGATGCTGAGATCCGCTCTGCATGGGGAGGCTCAGCTAAGGCACCTCCCAGTTGCTAAGGCACGCACCCCCCTCAGGAGGGTAAACCCAAAACTATACCATCTTGCACTGCACAGGGAACTGTACAGCGTAAGCGCATAAAATTCACCCCCTCCCTCAGGGTGGAGCGAGAGATGCAACAGCTTTCTGCCCCCAAGTTATAATTTCCACACACTAGTTTTAGACAAAGCCAAACAAGTTTATTAACTACAAGAGAGAGATAAGTGATACCTTAGTAAATAAACAAAACTGCAAACTGAGTTTAAACACACTAGATAGGTAGGATATGAATTAGCAAATTCTCACCCTGAGTGATAAAAAAGGCTGGCAGATTCTTAAGGCACAAGCTACCTTGGCTTTCCCAGGTTTTCATACACAGGCTAAAAATCCCTCTAGCCTGGGACCATCACTTCCCACAGTCCAGTACTTGCCCCTCAGATGTTTCCAGGTGTGTTGTTGTAGGGAGAGTAAGGTTCCATCACGATGTCATTGTCCCCTTTTTATATCTTCTTCCCACTTGCTGGGAAGCTCTTTTGCTGTGACCTGGATCAAACAGTTCCCATTGTGTAGTGCTATCTCTGAGAGATAGCACTATTGTACACAGTTCCTGGAGTAATCCTTGTGCTTGTGTGCATTTCCACAATAAACCATTAACATTGTTTGGCCTTTTTGCTGTTGTACCTGAAAGGCTGGTTGTTTTCAACCTCACAACGTGTTTCAGTAACATATACCTAGCCAAACTTCATAACTTCACATACGACGATAGCACATACAATCCAATGAGATATTAACGTCTAGTAGATCAAGACTTTTAGAATGATACCTCACAAGGCATACTTTGTACAAAACATATCCTAATTACATGACAGTGGTGAATATTGAGATGCCAGCGTGTCACAAGCAGTACTGTTGATTCATCTACATACATTAGCACACTTGAAGCACTCTCAAATTTCACCATGTCCCAGCTACATTTATAGACATTTGTCTAACTGTAGTTGGAAAGAGAAGGAAGCTGAACTTATAGAAGTGTTCAAGTGTTGGTTTCTTTCTTCTGAGTTTTGCAGTTTTTTTAGCATTCTATCACCTACTACTGCAATTGCTATTTTTCTCCTGTTGTAAGGTCACAAAGGTTATTTAATCTAAAGTGTGGGTGTATTGCTCTGTCTGTGGGAGCCAGGCAGGTGGGGAAAGTATTCAGGAAACTCTAGGAGAGTCATCTTGCAGTTTCCTCAACATGCTCCACAAAGAGGGTAGCAAGCCACAAAGCAACTAGCTCCACAACCTTCTCATCCCAGAACTATGATGACCCACCATAAAGTTCTCACACTGAGGAGCTTCTAAAAGCTTTTAAAATAAGCTACCATCTCCAGCGCCACTGAAAAACATTCTCCTAGTCCATTCCCCAAGTAGCAGAGAGGAACCGTGGCCTATTTATCGCAGGTGTGTGAATTTAGCTTGAATTCACAACATCCAGCAATATCCTAATGGAACTTGACAGACCTGAAATAAAAGCACTGCAGCGAGATGCTTGGATCTGGTCTATTAGCTGACTAGAATGCCTACATGAAACAGAGAAAAAGAAAAGCAGCATAAACAGAAGTGGTCCAATTTTTTAGGCTATCCATTGACAAGTATTTCTGGTATACAGAACAAGTCCAAAAAGGAACTGAAATTGTGTATCAGAGAAGGGAATTGACCCTGGATTGTTCTGCTTTGCAGTATTGGCCAATCTTTTCAATTGGATAAAAGGATTTTAGTCTTGTGGTTTGGGGTTGTGTGCAGTATGTCCACAGGTGAATTGGAAATAGAATGACAAATGGGTTTAAGAGATACTAATTCAACTGAATTTGTGATGCCACATCTGCTGAACTCTCAAAAGTTTGGATTTTGTAAACAACCATCACCAGGGCTACTAGTTCAAACAAATTCTGACTGCCAGCTACTCCAGGCACTCAGTCCTAATGATGTCATCATTTCCAAAAGGAAGGGGAGGTGTTTAGTGGTCTCAGAATGAGACTGGGAGCTAGTAACCCTTGAGTTATAATTTCAGCTCTAACTGACTCTGAGGCTCTGGACAAGTTTCAACCCTGCCTCAGTTTCCCCATTTGTAAAATGAGATACTAGCTCACAGAATTTGAGGGTTAATGAATGTATGTAATGTACTTTGAAAGTGGACAGCACTATGTAAGTCCTACACTAGTAAACCTGTTGGGGCAGGGATTTTCATTTACAGTGTTTACAGTATCCGGTATAATGGGGCCCTGACCAGATTAAGGCCTCTGCTCATTCCTGCAATATAAATATTAAATAAATTATTTGTTTTCTAAGAGCTGCCACTGAAAAGCAGTGCTCCTAGGCATGAGTGCCTACTATTTTTAATTCAGCAACCATTCCTACTTTATCTGTCTTCACAGCAGTCATCTCCATGGTATCTGAACACCTGGAATTATTACCTTGGGGACAATATGTAAATAAGATGGCAGCTCCCAACACAATTAGGAAGATTCAAGGGTAGTTCAATGCCCATTCTGTTTGCAGTCTTCCAAACGTCCCTATTGTTAAAAAGGTACCACATTATTTTTTCTAAAACTGTGTGATTCATCTTTAGTGTGGGAATCTTAAGATGCCAGCCTCCTGTAAACTCATATTCAGTTCTAAAGTGGTCCATGGATAAGGCACTCAGATATCATAATGATGAGCACTGTACAAATATCTACAATGATAGATAGATGAGGAAGGTCATATAGGTATCTTAGATGATGAGAGGAAGAATCAGGGTTTTTCTTTGCTAAACAATGAAGTACATAATGATATGTTTAAGGTCAACAGCATTCTGATAAGCTGAAATTCTATTTGAAAATTTAATGGCTTGCATTTTTCCTTTATACCCCATCCTAACTGTGATGGCTCCAGAAGATCAGAACTATTTTTTTTTTAACTGAGGAAACAGAATGTTTATATTCCCTTTTCAGCCAGCAACCATACTGAACCCTTCGAGGTTTGTTTGTTCTGGTGGACTAAGCCATCAATGTAATTGCTTAACTTAGCTGTAACTTAATTTCCTAATTGTCCTCATCAAATTTCCTCAAGCTTTCTGAATAGACTGTATTTAATAGCAGATTCCAGATATTAATACTCCAGAGCAAATGGCAATAGAGCAGTAATATCAGTTTCTTGCTGCTGTTACTAGCAAGCAAGCAATATGGTAAAATATTTTAGCTTGCTATGCTCTTCAAACTACAGATACAAGATGATTAAAAGCAAAATATCATGCAATGGAGGGGCCTAGACATTTGTCCCATTGTATCCTATTTTACCCATGAATTCAAGGGGGAGGAGGGAAGGAAAGAAATCAAATCTCCCACTGAGTTTATGCAAACAAATCAGTACTTACTTCCGCTGCATTTTAGGCCATGCTTTGGCCTATACGTCTGGTATGCAAAGGAAGTCCAAAGTGGGATACAGAATGTGCATGATAGAAGAGATCTGTCTAGATGGAACTGCTTGGCAGAATTGCCACTATGCAGCAGATAGCTCAAGGTCTTCCTCAAGGTCAATCTTTCCATGAGGACTGAACGTAAGATGGTTTGGACCCAATATATTGAAGAAAATAATTCTCAGGAATGGAAATACCCTCATTTTTTCTTGACCTATAATGCCTACTGTCAGATTATATGAACAAGATTCACTTAAAATGTTCATGAATTGTTTCGATTAGGCCTTGGTTCAAGAATGTAAGTTTAAGGTTTGAGTATTGACTCACCATAGATTTGAAACTGAAAAAATAGAGATACGCAATTTAGTTTACACAATTCAGTTTATAATGGATATTTTTTGTTTCTATTTTGGGGTATATGAGTGTCTTTCTACATGTGATGGTGAGTCTGGTGGGGATGGAGGCAGTGCAGTAGTTTGAGTATAGCAAACAAAACATAATCTGCTTTTAAAATTACAATGGTGACTGAATAAGCATCTAAACACTATGAAAAGAGATCTGATATGAAATCCCAGTGAGCTCCCTGTTGGAATATGTACTGCATAGAAACATCCATTTAAATAAAAGAATAGCAAGTGTTTTCCACATACAAATTTCTGTGAAGTACAGATGAAAAGTAAAACACTGCCATCTGCTGACAAAATGGAAAATGGCAACAATCAACTGAGGCTCTTGCAGTGAGATCCTGGCCCTCTTGCCATTGACTTCTAGAGTCAGGATTTCACACTTGCTCTTAATTTGTAGATGAAACAAGAAGAACTAAGGTCTCTTCATAATTTTTTCAAAACCATACACACCTCTTTGCAGTAGAAAACAGCGGACAGAGATAAAAAATAGATGCATCTAAAGATGGATTTTGGCAACAAATTCTTGATTATTTTCATATGGAAACATGTTTCCTTTAATTTAAACACATAAGAAAACAAAAGTAGAAAGAATGCTGGAAGTGGTTGCTACATTGTAGCTGAAACAATTCCACAAAGGATAGGGCCCCATTGTATTCATCATATAGTGCAAAAACATTGTCCCAGGGCAATCTGTTGCTTCTCTGCTCCTGATGATGCCATTTCCAGCAGCATAAGAGATAGTGCATCAGTCTCCTGTACTATTGATTCCCAGATACACACTGACATGATGGAGGAAGGAGGGGGCCTAAATGTCTATCAGGAATGGTCTAGACAGTATTTGGTCCTGCCATGCGGGCAGGGGACTGGACTCGATGACCTTTCGAGGTCCCTTCCAGTCCTAGAATATATGAATCTATGAATCTATGTACCAGCTGTATTTATATATTCTCTTGTTTTAAACAGAAGGAATAAAGTGGATAGAGGAGAAGGCAGTCTCTGTGGCAATAGGATTATTATTTATATTACAATAGTAGATAGGAACCTGGATCAGATACGTATTGTGTTTGAACAGTGCCTAGTACATGACCAAAAAGACAGGTCCTGCTCCAAGGAGCTTATCTATTATCTGTAACTCATCACCCACTAAACTAACCATGGTGATGTTTGCTTCCTCGTTTCATTTTCTGAGCAAGCTACACACAAATCCCATGCTAACCATTATGTATGTTGTTGATAAATGGAGCCCTGAAGATTCTGGGACAGATTCACTGAAGCTAGGAACTATAAATTACACATTGTCATAACTATAAAGGGAAGGGGGTAACAGCTGTCCTGTGTACAGTACTATAAAATCCCTCCTGGCCAGAGACTCCAAAATCCTTTTCCCTGTAAAGGGTTAAGAAGCTCAGGTAACCTGGCTGGCATCTGACCTAAAGGACCAATAAGGGGACAAGATACTTTCAAATCTTGGGGGGGGGAAGGCTTTTGTTTGTGCTCTTGCTTTGGGAGTACGTTCGCTCTTGGGACTGAGAGGGACCAGACATCAATCCAGGTTCTCCACATCTTTCTAAACAAGTCTCTCCTATTTCAAACTTGTAAGTAAATAGCCAGGCAAGGCGTCTTAGTTTTACTTTGTTTTCTCAACTTGTAAATGTACCTTTTACTAGAGTATTTATCTTTGTTTGCTGTACTTTGAACCTAAGACTAGAGGGGAGTCCTCTGAGCTCTTTAAGTTTGATTACCCTGTAAAGTTATTTTCCATATTGATTTTACAGAGATGATTTTTACCTTTTTCTTTAATTAAAAGCCTTCTTTTTAAGAATCTGATTGATTTTTCCTTGTTTTAAGATCCAAGGGGTTTGGATCTTGATTCACCAGGAGTTGGTGAAAGGAAGGAGGGGGAATGGTTAATTTCTCCTTGTTTTAGATCCAAGGGGGTTGGATCTGTATTCACCAGGAGTTGGTGAAAGGAAGGAGGGGGAATGGTTAATTTCTCCTTGTTTTAGATCCCAGGGGGGTTGGATCTGTATTCACCAGGGAATTGGTGAAAGGTTTCTCAAGGCTTCCCAGGGAAGGGAATCCATTGGGATGGTGGCAGTGGACCAGACCTAAGCTGGTAGTTAAGCTTAGAAGTCTTCATGCAGGCCCCCACATTTTGTACCCTAAAGTTCAAAGTGGGGATAGAGCCTTGACACACATAGTTGTGCCAACATAGCTCTTGGCCTTCTTGGGGGGATTCAGCCGGTAAAGATCAGGTGTTAGAACACCCAAGAGAGAGCTCAGTGGCACTAACAGAGATGGAACATACTTAACTCTGCTGGCCACTCCACACTAGGAGATCCGTGTACCCTTCTGGTTGCAAGGGAGTATGCAGTCACTTCTCACAACTACATACTCCTCCTCTGCCATGCTTCTTGGGCTCCTGGCCAGGATTTATGCCTGCTGAAGTGAAGACTTCAGTAGGAACTGCAAAGAGCATTAGCATTTAATTTGAAAGCTAAGTTATACAAATATGTCACATGTGGATAAATCTCTATGTTATGCATCCTAGACATACATATCATCATGGAAATGAAGTGTTGGTCCATCATCCCAGACTAGTAACTAGAACTACATGATTTGGAAGAATTAAGCTATAGCAGTACAAAGTTTACATTAGAGTGCTCATCTGAGACTACAGATCATATTAATGGTCTGCACACACAAATGCAATCATTAAAAATGCTATGTCTGAATCCTGTGGTTGTAGTTACTCTGTATCTAACAAAAGCAAAAGTTGAGTATGGGGACGTGGAGGGGTGTTAATATTTCATTAGTAAGAATTGAAAGAGATTATTGCAAAGTTCTACCTGTTCAAATATTTTAAAGTTTTTAAGAAACCAAGAAAAGACCAGTGGAAGTTTAACTGAGAACAAAGGGAGAATTTCATGTTGGATAGTTCCATGTAAGTCAGTTGTTCTAGCTGGAGCAGTATGCTGCAAAGGGGAGACAAACTCCACTAAAATTTGCATTATATTTTCTTTGAAACTGTGAATGAAAACTTGACTTATTTGCACCACCATAGTATGGCGCCTGAAAGTGAAATTGCAGTTTGAGACTAGTAAAAGACTGTATAATAAACAAAAGAAAGCAAACTGAAATTGCTAGTAAGAGCACAGTCAAGGCATAGTCTCCAGAGAGCTGCTTCTGGGGAATGGAATCCTGGAATAAGATTGGATGAATGTACAAAATCCATTTTAGCATCCATAATTTAAGGATCTTTTGTTTGCCTGCCAGTATTTGATTAAATCATTACTTTAAAAAAAATCCACAAGCTAAAAAGCTACAAGTGATTTTTTTTTTTAATTCTCTAAATGACCTTGGATCTTTTTGTAATTCTGATTTCACATAGAAATATATTTTCTTATTAGTGAAAGTTCATTCTGATCCTAGCATAATGACACACCTCAAATAGCAGCATTATTACCAGGAGTTGAATTTCAGTGAACTTTAAGTGTGAGTACTCATTTCTATGTGTAGCTAAATGTAGAGTCCACCAGGAAAGGGTGGAATTTTTAAGGTATAAAGAGGCAAAGTGTTTGTGAGATGTTAGATCAGAAAAATCTAAGTCTTCACCCCTGTGAACCAGAAACAGAGTTTGAGGATAGTCTTGTAGAGGAAACAGCTGGGTGGAGGGCATTTACCCTGAATGGGCTAATATCTGAGGAGCCATCAATAATACACATCCCAGAAGCATCTGGAAATATTTTCACCTAACCCGGGAGGTTTGGATTACTTTTCTAATAGGGTTATTTTAATCTGACACACCCCTCCCCAGGCAAAGTGAGAAATTTGGGATATGGTCAATTATCTTCTCAAGTGTATGCAGGACTAAATCCTGCTCTATTTACATGCTGTACAACACCCCTAAAATTAATGGAATTGCACAGGGTACAAATCAGGGCAGAAGCTAGCTCTAAATGTGTTTGTGAAATCAGCCATTCCTGAGAAGCCTTTGATAAATGTTGACTTTTATTGAGTTTGGAAAGTTCATGTATCTTTCTATTGCCTTTGTTCTCTGCTTGAGTTATTTTATTGCAGGCCTGTATAGAAAGCTTTGTACAGGATTTTAGTTTATGGGGTTTTGTGTGCATGGTATATGTGATGCTCTTGTCCGGTTCAGACTCTTCTCTTTATGCTAGAAGCTATTAAATTGTACCACTAGGTTGCTGGTTTCAGGCAAAATTTGTAGTAAGTGCATGTAACCCTTCTCCCAGGTAGAGTCAGCAGCAACAAGGGCCGGGCTCAGTATCTAGGGGTTCCTCCTAACAATAGAAAACAGAACCAGCTCTAGCTCCCACTCAATAATCTGGGAAAAGTAAACACCACCGTAGGCATCTCTAAAAGGGAATACTTTCCCATTTGCAAGCACAGAGTCTGGATATGACCAAGAAACCTTTTAACAAAAAGGGGAAAGGAATCCAGCATTAATGTGGGAAAATACCACAACCATGATTTGAAAGCATAGGACCCTGAGCAAACACCTACCCCAGAGTATATTGGACAGTGTCCTTTGGCCCAGTTTCTTATCTTGCAGTGTGAAAGTCCAACAAAACAAATGTTCCTTTAACATATCACCCTCTTCTCCCTTCACTGAGAGAATTAGGGTAGGTTGTCTATTTAGAAAATACTATCGATCAGATTTCAAATTACTTTCCTTACTGCACTACTCATCGGAACTCCAGCTCATCCCTCGTGGTATTGCTGATGTCCGGTGATGTGTTCTATATAGATGTCCTCGACTGTCTGATGCATCTGACACCATGAGTTGCCGCATCAGCCGAGAGTAGCGTTGACCGATTCCACATTCGCTCAACACTCACTCGTTACTGGGGTCTCATGAGCCCAAGGCTACAACGATCAGCGCATGTCTGAACCTGGTAACCCCTAGCTCTCAAGGTTTCAGACAGAGGGGCGTATTTCTCCACTTTTTGAGCTTGGGCATTGTGGAAGGTCGGGGTCCTGTTCTCAAAGGGCACTGTGAGATGTCCACCATGATGATCTTCTTCTGGTCCTTGTTGGTGAGGATGATGTCCGATCGCAGTTGGCTGTCGGTCCCGGGGATGGAGTTCATGACAATCTTCCTTATGGGTGGTGGAATGGCTCTGACCAGGCAATCTTGGATGGTGTTGATTTGTAATCCAACACCAGCTGAAATTGATCATTATGGCAAAGCAGCTCCATCATGCGGCGCACCTACGTAGAATAGGTGTATTTATGCAAATACTGTCTGTTTCTGAAGTCTTCCCTCCCACCCCAGCTCACAATTAGATGTCAGGGGAGAGCTCATTCAGATTCTACTTACATACAGAAGGACATTTTTATTAAAATTACAAAAAAAGAAGTTCTTGTCTCCCCCCCCCCCATCACACACATACAGCCAAAAAACTTTAAATTCTGTAGAAGTGATGGTTTTAATACCAAGTGAGTTTGATAGTTTCTCAGTATTTAAGGCTGGAAAACTTGCAGAGTTTAGATCATGTGAGCCACAAATTACATCAAAAAGCACTGTTCTGTTCATAGAAATGAACAGGCAGTGAGACACTCCTGCAGGTTTGCAGGGAGGTTAGGACTTCTCTTCCGCCCAACGTTGAAGAAACTCCATCCTCCCCAGCACACCCCTATAATCATCCACCCTCATGGTCCCCTCCCTCCCTCATCAATAAAGGAAGCCTAATTGTTGCAGCACCACCTCCTACCTCCCACCATCTCACTACCTAAATACTTATATTGCCATTTGCCTACATATTTAAAAATAGAAATAAGTATTAACATCTCCTTTGAACCTCAGCCTGTCAGAGAAATAGCTGAATTAGTTTATAAGGTTGACTAGGTGCATAAGAAGATGGAGGGAAAGCTAAATAAAGAACTGGGTTTTGCATTCAGTTCTGAAAGCTGGGATGGGTGTGATCATCTTATTTTATGGGGATGAGCATGCCACACTTTTGATCTAGCTGCTGTGACAGTTTTGTCCTCCAATGGGGGAGGCTTGAGGACATTTTATTTGTTTCCAGGGGATGCAGCAGTTGTATGAAGTCATGGCTGTAGAGGGAGATAGGACAAGGTGATTTCTCATGTATCTAGGACTAATCCCATAGAAGGCTTTGGACATCAGAACAAAGACCTTAAATTGGCCTTTGAATTCATTGTAGAGCCGTATGGATCAGAGCACTGAAATGATGCCTTCAGAGACCTGGGCTGCAACACAGCTTTTTCAGGGTTTGTGGCTTCATTCATGGATATAAAACCACAGTCACTAAGTCTGCATATCGCAAATCCATGGAGGTCACCATGACTAGATATGGGTCTAATAGACTGGGGCTAAGCCTGCAGCCATTCAGAGGAAGATGAGTGTTCTTTACTGCTACAACTATTTAGGAATCCAGTAGCACTGAGCAGCCAGAGGAGCCTCAAGTTGGCAAACCCAACTTAAGCTAAGGACAGACTCTCAAAATAGTAGATGTTATAGAATAAGACAGTCCTTAGAAAGGCTTTAGTCTTGCTGTGAGCATCAGCTCAATCTTGCCTGGTTCAGCTTTAGCCAGCCACTCATTCCAACTAGGACCTGAGAAAGCAGGGCAGGGGTGCTGGTTCCATTTACCATAAGAGAGAGAGAGCTGGGTGCTGACTGCAGTCTGCTGATACTTCAGCTTGTGTTGTCTCACATAGATGAACAACATAGGAGAAAGGATTCGATAGGTGACTCGGTGAAATCTTGGAAGTTGGAGGAACAGATTCACATAAGAATGCTCTGGGTTTAGTCTGAGAAGACCTGAGCCTTTTTAGGGTATTTCCATTCATATTGGCAGCCTCTTCGAGGCAGGATAGGAGTGTTTGATCAACAGTAACAAATGCTGCAGAAGGATCCTGCTGCATGTACCTCTTGGTGACAAGAATCCCTGCCCCAGTGTGTCAGGGAGACAGAGTGGCCCCTTCAGCAGGGTTTTCAAGGTAGAGACACCACCTAATGGCCACTGCTCATGATTTATGGTTATAGGTTGGGTGTAACTTTCACACTTCTTGTAAGATAACTGCTTCATACAACTAAGCTCCTCTAATGGAACCAGATAGCTGAAACAACAGTGGCCCCCACTCCAAGAAGAGGTATATGTAAATAGAGGGATCTAGACTGGCTATGGTTTTGTGAAGGTTTGTGTGTCTGTGAAAGAGACAGAAAGGCCAAAGAAGATGAGAAAGACAGTAAGGAAGCATCAAACACAGCCTAAGCAAGCACTGGGAGTGTGGCCCTGAGACAAGCCTAGCGAGCAAGCTTTTGGGGCTGAGGGCTGGCTGAAAGAGGTGTGGAGCTGTGAGCAAACTCTTATTTGAATCTTCCTTGGGCTGTAGCATAACATTGCTTTCTTAAAACATTACTCTTACAAAACCAAAAAAAATGGCAGCACCATATGGTTACTGGAATACTAAGAGCCTTAAAAGAAGTGTTTTATTTTTGTCCAGGAGACATTTAGTTCTACTTTCTCCCTAAAAAGAAACAAGTAGCTTGTGATAAGTAGCAAGCTAAGGGTTACCATACGTCCGGATTTTCCCGGACATGTCCGGCTTTTGGGGGCTCAAATCCCCGTCCGGGGGGAAATCCCCAAAAGCCGGGCATGTCCGGGAAAATCGGGAGGTCAGCCGGGCCGGCGGGGAGCCGGGTCAGCCGGGCCCGCGGGGAGCCGGGCCCGCGGGGAGCCGGGCCCGCGGGGAGCCGGATCAGCCGGGCCCGCGGGGACCCCGGCCGGCGGGGAGCCGGGTCAGCCGTGCCCGCGGGGAGCCGGATCAGCCGGGCCCGCGGGGACCCCGGCTGGCGGGGAGCCGGGTCAGCTGGGCCGGCGGGGAGCCGGGCCCGCGGGGCCGGGAGCACCTGGCAGTGCTGGGCGGGCCAGGGGTGGTTGGCCGGGGCCGGCACCCCAGGGCCCGAGCTGACCCAGGCTGGAAACGCCGGGGGGCCAGCCTGGGCCGCGCCTCCTCCCCCCACACCCCCCTTACCTGCTTCAGGCTTCCCGCGAATCAAATATTCGCGGGAAGCAGGGGAGGGGGCGGAGACTTTGGGGAGGGGGCGGGGTTGGGCGGGGCTGGGGGCGGGGCTGGGGGCGGGGCTGGGGGCGGGGGCCGTGGAGTGTCCTCCATTTGGAGGCACAAAATATGGTAACCCTAAGCAAGCTTAGAAGCCCTGAACTTAAGTTTAAATAGCTAAGCTTCAATATGCTCTAGTTAAAACTAGAATTATTTCAGGGAAGTTCTATGGCCTGTGGTATGCAGGAAATCAGACTAGATAATCTCAGTAGTCCCTTAGAAGCTATGAACAGTGCTTCATCCAGCCTTGATTCCGTCTCCACTTCTATACTACAAATGCACAGCTTCCCCAACCCCCAAATTCCATCTCCATGGCACCTTATTCTCAGACACCCTCCTCACCCAAGTCCAAATATACAGACACTCCTGCATACCTTACTCTAAGAAGCAGAAGAAAAATGTTGCGAGAAAGCTGCTTCCCTGCCTTCTAGTATTGTCAACTCCCACAATTTTATTGAGTCTTGCAACATTTATTTGTTTTTCATGAAATCCCAGCTGCTGGAGTCATGCAATTACATGCAACACTGCTTCTGCTTTAAAAAAAGTTTCAAGTCTTCATCATTGCAGAGAAAAGCTTGAAAGTATGAATGCCAGCAGGCAAATAAATGAACAGGAACAAAGATAAATTTAAAATCCTGTTTCAGGGGCCTGACTCAGGATGTTTGAATGCTTGGGGCTGGCACTTCCATGCACAAGCCATTCTCCTCAAAACAAAACAAAAACATTCCGCACTCTGTACCCCCTGCAGCTGGAATGAATTCATGACACTGGATTGCTTCCTCTCTGCCCCCTCTGTCACTTCCTGTTCAGAAAGCAATACAACTCTGAACGTCACCTGGAGCCTATTTAACCTACTGGCTGCTTTACAAATGGAGAAGAGGTTTTTATTTTTCTTCTGCCTCATATCTTTACTCCACTCCCCCAACCACTTCCTAAAAAGTAATTCCTCAAGAAAGCAAGTTTGTAGGCATAACAAGCAAAAACAAATCACCACCACCACAACCTTGGTAAGTTAAATACCATGCATAGGGGGTTAGCGTCATATTGACATAGATGATGTGCCCTCCCTTCTCACCCGCCACTTGTCACTACGGGGGTGATTCACACTGGAGCTTTCTTAGCTGCCAACTGTGTGAAGAGAATGCAGTAAAGCTGGTCAAGAAGTGACCAGAAATGGTTTTCCGAAAAACAACTTTTTTGTAAAAATAATTAGTTTCCCTTTGGATCTGATATTTACATTTTTGACACATGCAGAGGAAAGTGAGGGGGGAAGGAAAAAGGGAGAGAACGTTGGAAAAATTGAAACAAATGTTCAACTGGTTTATGAAAAAAATCAAAAAGTTTCCGTGAATAATTTCAAATGTTTTTAACTTAAAGTTTTCATAGAATATACTTAGTAGCCCTAGAGCACAGCAATTCTACCCAATTCTTCCTTGAGTATAACAATCTCTGTTGGAAGAGTGATGGCATAAATGAGAACATGGACATTCAAGAAGTCTGCCTTGATTCACGCCCTGTCCTTGCCAGCTTTAGTGGGCTACACTAAGTGTAAATCAAAGCAGAGTTTGGCCCATAACTTCTGCTTTAGGCTGAGTGTGTCCTCTTTCACCTTGCCAGTATTTAATACAGAATGTGGATATAAAAAGTGTCTTGATTTTGTGTATCAATTCCTTTGCTTTCATGTACCCTAGCAGCACTATTTTACTTCATCCTTAAGATTTCATTTATGCAAGAATGAAACTTAATGGCAGAACATGTAGGATGGGGTCCACAAAGGGGCTTATCAATACTGAACATCACAGGACCTAACTTTCAAACATCTAGAAAAATCACACAAACAACCCCGGGATCCACAAAGTTGTAGCTTTTGATAAGTTAAGAGTGCAAATTGCACTAGTTATAAATAACAGGTTCTTTACTCCAGCGGTTACATAAAGATTTTTGTTCAGGATGAGATTGGTGGATACACAGTCTTTTAAAACATGGTCTTCCATTTTAGATTTGGCAAAGAAAGGACAAATTGTATTTTCCCCGATGGTGGCAACATTTTGCATGTATATATGCATTTATTTAGTACAGACAAATAATTGAAATAGTCAAAAAATATAATAAAGCAGGACAGATATACCATTATGCATACTTACAATTTCATGGAGCCCATGAGAAGTAAAGATGGAAAGAAAAGTATATGGAGGGTGCCCTATGTGGGCTTGATGGTACTACAACTTCCACCATTTGTCATCCGTAGTGTCCCAAGTAGGAGTTGGATTTACACATTCTTTTATACTTCATATCTCCTTTTCCTGAACACCCAAACATCTGCTGACCATATTCAGATTGGTTTCCTGGACTGCCATACATGGGTTGAAGGCTGGAAAACGTAGTTACGATTTCTTACAGGATTGAGTTAGATGCTCCACACACAACACCAGCAGGTGTGGGAGGTGGCTACCTTATAACTTTTAGCCCAGTGGTCAGAGCACTCACCTGGGATGTGGAAAACCCAGGTTCAATTCCTCCATCCCTGACAGAGGGGGAGAAAGGATAATGAAAGAGTAGTTGGACTGAACTTTGGGGGCTTCAACAGGAGAGACTGAGGGAGCTGCATATCTGACTATCCCAGAGATTAGAGAATTCGCCTGAGAGGTAAGAGACCCTGTTCAAATCCTTCTCCCCCTCTGGCAGAGCAGGGAATTGAGCTTGGGTCTCCCACATCTCAGGTAAGTGCTCTAACCACAGGGCTAAAAGTATAAGGTGGGCACCACCAGTACCTCCTCCAGCTGGATTTTGAATAGAACCGGCTTGCGTAAGCAGTAGGCAGCCTTTGAACCTGCCTCCTGGATTGGCCTCCACATGTGACTTAGGTGGATGAATGCCTGTGAATCATCCTAGGCTTAGGTAGGATCTAAGCATCTGGACACCAAGAGGGAGAGAGCAGTGCACAAGCTCAGAGGCAGAAGCTTAGGTGCCCAGGGAATTTTTACCTTGACGGCTTAGATGCCAAGTGAGTTTAGGCACCTATAGGATTTGGTGGGAGTTTTGTGAAATGTAGTAGAGCCAAATCTGGGATTTAAGTACCTTCATAGACCTCACCCATAACCTCTTGTGCTCTTTCTGGAGAACAAACTTCTACTAGGTTTTTACCACCCCTCTTCCCACACACATACAAATAGCAAAACAACAAGTATGTTCCCCCATCTAAAAGACTTGTTTCCTGTTTTGAAGAATCTAAAACAAAGGAAGAAACAAAGTCTACTAGAGAAAGTGGTGACTCCCTGGAACAGTCTGCACCTATGTAAAACAAAGTGATAGCACCTGCCACCTGCTTCTACAGCAGGCCAACTACTACGTTTATGGAGAGGTATACACTGGATTTGTCAATGACGTTGGACACCTAACTCCCTTCAACTCTATTGACAAAACCAGCCACATTACACAGACCTCTCTTTTCAGTTAGAGATGCAACGATTTTAGGAGACTTTATGGGTAGAAGTCAGTTATTTTAGTTAGGGCAACACTTCGTTATTTTATTTTACTCCCTCATGCAAAAGTCACCTTCTGAGTGGGGCATCAGGAATGCTAAAAAAGTAATCCTGGTTGTGCCACTTATTCACTTTTTAAGCATGGAAAAGTTATTTAACATCTATAAAATGGGAGTTGTGTTCACAGGGAAGGGTGGTCTAGTTCCATTTGCAATGGTGATGAACATTAAAGTACTAGAAGGTGCTAAGAGGAGTCTTTAAAGAAAAAAAATCTTACCCTCTAAGCAATGCTTTCACTAAGCAAATATTTAAAACATGGTCTTCCATTTTAAGTATGGCAAAGAAAGGACAGTTTGTGTTTTCCCCAGTGGTGGCAATATATGTGGATGGAGAGGTGATGTTGAATTTACTTAGTTCAAATGGGACCAAAATACTTGCCAATATTAAATTTTCTAGCTTTAGCCAGTTAATCCTCCCAGCAAATATGGCCAAAATTAGTTACTGGAGATAAAAAAGCCTGAATATTTTTTAAGAGAGACATTTAAAACAAAGCTTTTTGACTAGCCACTTTGAAGGACTCTAGTGTGTAGCCTACATCAAACTAGAGTGTTTGTGACAAGGGTTGGTCTGTTTAATTGCAGTGTGAGAACCAGGATCTCTCAGTAATTTTAGTTTTGTTCTAGGAATCACTTTAAAAGTGATTGAAAAGTATTAGATGTGTCAGCTCCAAGGCCCTTACATGCTAGCTGGAATAAAAGCTTTCCTTTCACTGCTCTGAAACCTGTCGTCCATTCACCATTTTGATTTGTGCCAAGTATTTAGCATGCCAAAGGTTTGCTTTTGAGAAACACTTAGGAAAGCCAGTCTCCCACTGACTCAAATTGCATTTGTTTTTCTTATGAAAAAAAGTAATTAACCAAACTTCACCTTGGACCTATTTGCCAGAGCCAGGCAAGGAAAAAAAAAAAAAAGATACTGTGCTTAAACCAATAAAGGCACCAGTAAGAACTTGGTTAGGGAGACAGTGAGAAACAGAGCCTTGAGGCCAGGAAGAATGTTTCAAGCATGATTTATTAAACAATTAAAAACTTGTTTTTTTCCTTTATCCAGGAACAAAGATAAAATCCCCAGGTCTTGAGCATCTCCCAGGGAGCTTCCCCTATCAAGGCAGCCACATCACTGTGGGACCTTTGGAGTCAGGGTTTTGAGTCTTGAGCTATCTGATCATGCCCACATAATTAAAAGCACAGTCTCTACCTAAACTACTTTCTGGTTTCTTTAGTGCCTTTAATGCCAGCTGAAGCACCACCTATGCTGTAATAATAAAGCACACACACAAGGACCTTTAGCAATGCCTAACAGCAGGAAGAAGGGTGGACTAGAGCCCATTTCCTGCATGACAAAAGCCCCTGATGGAAAGGACCTTAAACATCAGCAAGGGAGCAAAGGGTTGTGTTTTAATTTAAATAAAGAATTTTATTCAAGCGTGAACCTCCATAAAGAGAAGCAAGTTTACTGCCAGAGGAAAATTAAATGTGCAGTGTACATCAAGAATTGCATATTCATTCAGCAAGATAACTAGACACTGAAGGTTTTGGAAGCTTCTTTGCAGAAGGACTACACAAGCTGCTAGGCCACAGAGAATTATGCCCACAAGGTAATCCCAGCAGAGCCACTGCTAAAATGGGTGATGCCAGCAGGGCCGGCTCCAGCATTTCTGCCACCCTAAGCAAAAAAAAAAAAAAAAGCCGCGATTTGTGGCGGCAGTTCAGCAGCAGGTCCTTTGCTTCTAGAGGGAGTGAGGGACCTGCTGCCCCCGAATTGCCGCAGGTGCCACCCCTCTCCCTTGGCTGCCCCAAGCACCTGCTTGTTAAGCTGGTGCCTGGAGCCGGCCCTGGATGCCAGGTATGGACTAGAAGGTAAATTTGGGGTGATTTCTCTGAGACAGTTCTTGGTTTGTGTGACCAGTCATAGCTCCATTAGAGATAAAACAGTTTATACCAGCCAAAGATATGCCCCTCTATCTCCAACAGACTTTATTCCTACTCTGGGTTCTAAATTATTCCTGACATGACTTCTCTCTAGCACTCAAAGTAATTCTGAAGAGCACATTGTCTTTGGCTTTTTGAATGGATCAAATTGCAGATATTTTTTTTAAAAGATTCCCTTGGGAATATACCTGAGTCCCCTGTCAGTTTCCATGTCAGCCCCAAACTTCACCTTGCCTAGTCCCAGGGCTTAAATTCTCAGAGATTATTTCCCAGAGCTCCCATACCCCAACTAATCAGGGTTCTGGGCTTCAGCTGTGATGCGGGGGCTCTCAAGGCATTAGCCCTATACAGGGGAGGGGAGGGCTGGGTTTCAGCCTCATGGGGCACACATATGCTTGGGGTTTTGGGGCTTCAGCCCCGCAGGAGGCACTGGAGGTCCTATGTGTTTGAAAATATTTACCGGAGCTCTGCTCTGGACGGCTTCGGCTGAAGCTAAGCCCTGCCTATTTCCCTCATCTCTGAGAGCATGCACACACCCCTGAGACACAACTTTTGCCACAAACTGAGAGGGGGCATTTTTGTAGGTGCACCCTTGTTAACACTGGCAGCTCATTTATTACACAGAATTTAAGGGCAGAGGAACAAGAATTTTACCTTTCCATTTCAGAAGCTCCACGCATCAGGGACACACACATTTACAAACTTGGAGTATCTAACCTTGAAGCACTTGAGTTCATAGATCTCAAACACCACTTTTAGAAAGAGGCCTTTGAGCTGTCCTCAAATGACATGTAAATGGAGAAAGTTTGTTCATCCTCAGTTAACAGCTTGAATAGTTTATGCGTGTAGTAGTCACTTGCAATAGTCACTTCCAATGGGAATTAGGCACCTAAATACGTTTGAGAATCTGGGACTGTGTTTTAAAATAAAAAGAACTCAGGTTTAGTACAGACAAAGTGTAATAAGAAGTTCTTGTAAACATTCATTAACTGCATGCACACAGCACAGGCAACATCATACTCAACAGATGAAAGATTTACGGTAAGTTAACTTGCTATGGCCACATTGTGATCTCCCCTGTATCAGCTGTACACTGTAACTGTATTGACTCCAGTAGAATTAAGTTCTGTTTACACCAGTGAGATCACAATTTGATCATAACCATTTTAAACTTGATGCTTCCAGTAGCTAATCATAAAACAAGGTTTCTGCAACTTTGCCTATAGGCAGAAAGCCATGGTAATGTATCAAGAGTGTGATAAAAGTTAAATAAAGTAGTAATATTTCTAAAGCTGCATGTTGCGCTGACTCCACTGTATCATTTTATAAAGGCATAAATTTATACTGATTTAGGACATGAACAGAATGTCATCTTTAAATGAAGCATGAACCATCACCCACTGATCTGGGTAAACATTTTTGTCTACACTGATACGCCCTGCATCTTGATATCAAGAAATTTGGTACTCTGTTTAGTCATACAAGTGTCAGAACTTTAGGAATTGCAGTTTGTACAGAGAAGTACTTCACCCTGATAAATGGTTTATTTTGTGCTTAAATAAAGAACTGGTTGAAGTTTTTCAAGTAAAAAGTTTGTCAAAAAAGCAATTTTAAAAACATTTAGATTTGGTCACAACTTTCAATTTTGATAGGACTGGGCTACTTTGTCTCATCATTTCCCCTCCCTAACCCCCCCACCACCATCCTTTTACAGTAGAACAAAACTGAAATATGGAGAGAAATATAGGGGGAAGGAGGGGGAAGACTGTCCAAATATTTTGGACATCGTTTTCACAAGAAGATTAATAAACTAAGATGTATTTACAAAACTTGTAGAACAAAAACAATGACTGAAATTTCTCACATATCTTGAATAGGGATTATGTACATAATGATATAAGCTTACATGCTGCTTCACAAATATATATATATATATATATATATATATATATATATATATATATATATATATATATATATATATATATAAAAATTTCGACCATTGAAGAATTTACTGTGCAAGACATAAGCCAAACAGAGATCAGATGCAACACAGCTATTCAAATATGGGAGGATGTGTGGAGAGGTTAGGTGGAATTAGAAGAACTGAGTTTGAAGGAAAAACAGAAAGACCTTGCTGGACAGACAGCTAGACAGACTGTTCCAAGCATAAAGTGTAAAACCAAGGTGAGAACCCAGACATAGTTGGGGGAGGTTATCTGGGATCTTGAAAGTGAACAAGGAGGAGAATGAATTTAATAAACCAATATGTGATTTTTTTTAGAGACAAATCCTCTGCATATACAGGTTAGTTTTTTTCTCTGCACTTCTTAATGTTTTAGTTTGAAATGCCATTCCCAACTTTCTGGCTATAGAGGAAGTGCATGCCAAGTTCTGTTCAGTGCTATAAGAGGGGAAGGGGGCGCATGGGAGAGAGAGAGAGAGAGAGAGAGAGAGAGAGAGAATACCATCACTGACCAGCTTTGGATATCAAAGCAAGGTAAAAAATGTAGCATCAACATTAACAAATGTACAGTCTAGAGTGGTACAATAACTAGTTTAAGATAATTATATCCAAGGATAACATGATTCAGAGGGATATACTAAAATCATCCAAAAGTTGAAAAACTGTGAAATATTTCAGTCATACGACTCATAATTATCAGGATATACACACTACAATACAGACACTAGTGTAAAGTACATGCCATAGTGCAAATGTATATACATAGTATATATTTATGAAGTCACAGTAATTGATATGTAAGACAGCAGAGCACCATTAAAAACAGACAGAGAACCTGAGACTGATTTCAATGGAACTCAAACTAGTGTTCATTTTCTTTCCAGGAATCTCCTATTTCCAGCATTGCATTTTTCTTTCTCTCATAGAAAAACACGTGTGGTTGGCCCCAGATGACTGATAAGCCATGTTCAGTCTGTCTTTAGGATTAAGCTTCTACAGTAGTAGACTAGTGTGTTTGATAAAAACAGATTTGACAAGCATGGAACACTTAGCAAGTTACAAGCAGTGTGGGATAGTGCATAATTCATGGCACAGTCTTTCACATTCAGCTGTTGAAATAATTAGAGTATGGACGGTTGGTTGCAGTAGTTTCAGATCATTGAGCACAACTGATCCATGATTGCCCTTAAATTCCTAAATTCCACTAATGGATTCTTGCTGTCATACCTCTAGTTTCCTTCATAGTATGTCCATTGCAGTAGGCCACAAATACTTCAGGTTGGACAAACGTAGCATAATCTTGTGTTTGAATGGTCTACCATTCTGCATTGTCCTTGGTTTTTGCAATCTAACCCATGAAATGGCAGTGTTTGGTCTTCAGTGGCCTATCAGTGGCCCTAAGTTTCCTCTTCTTGTATTAATAATCGTGGTAACAATTCATAATCTTGAGGAAGATTGAGATTTTGCCTTTGTAGCTGCAAAGAGCTCATACACTTAAGGGCAGATCCACAGCTGGTGTGTCATAGCTCCATGGTGATATGAAATTTGCACCAGCTAAAAATCTATTCCTAATTCACAACTCCTAAATTGCAATCAAAGCATCATTACTCACACTTCTAAGTCCGTTTACAAAATGTGATAGATATTGCAACTGCATGTGGAATCTTCGGGGACCATACTGTATTACATTTATGAATGTTCTATGTATCATTGTGGGCTAGGAATTGTATTCAGCTCCATGGAAGCAGGGCTACCACTGCTCCTCCAGGAACTAAAATGGGGAGAGGGGGTGATTACTGCAGACCCTAGATAGTAAACAGTTCCAGAGAAGTATCACCCCTAGGATGGTTTGCAGATGTAAGCAGAGTCTGGATGAGCTCTACCCTGACATCTGGTGGTGAATTATGGCGAGTGTGGAAAAGAACTCCAGGGGCTGATCTTGTTTGCATAGGCACACCCACTCGTCTGGCATGAAACAACAGCAACTGAAAGTGGTTACTTTGGCTGGTGCGGGATCCCCAGTTTCTCTGTTATTGGGGCAGGAAGAATAAAGTTTTGTTACCCTGATTCTGTGAATCAAGGCCAGTGGAACTGTTGTATGACAGAAGGACTGAGTGAGTCCTTCACCATTACCTAAGTAGCACTTGCTTGACAAGGGGCATGGGTTACAAAAGCCAGTGAATTGAGAGAAGATGGGGACAAGGATTTGTACCTGAGGGCATGGGTCCCCCCTGTGAGGGCTTGACACACCAATTGCACCACCTTCTCTCTCTACTGTTGAATGTTGGAGCTAACTTTGATTCTATTAGGAATCTAGTTACAGGCTGCTGAGCTGAATTCACTTTGGGACAATAGTGTACTAGCACTAGGGCTCCCCTACTATGAGCAGAAATCACAAAAGAGCTGTGATTACTGAGTGCTGTGTTAACTAGTGGGGGAGCCTGAAGCTATATTGCTAAGCAGCTGGTGGAGCAATTTGTGGGGATGACTGGAGGAGCAGCGAGCGGTGTGGAGCCTTGTGGGGCTGGTTGGAGTGGCCCAAGGAATGGCGAGTGGAGCTGTTTGCGGGGACGGCTGGAGTGGCTCAGAGGTCGGTGAGCTGAGCGAAGTGGAGCAGCTTGTAGAGCGGAGCAGTTCGTGGGACGGCAGGAAGTGGACTGGCTCGTGGTGAAGGCTGCAGCGGAACCCCACGGAGAGAAGGCTGGCCGGCCTCGGATCATGTAAGGTGCCCTTTAACACCCTGCGTGCCCCCCCTTTTACTCTGGGGCTGCACTGACCAGGGACAGAGACTTTGGGGGTGTTGGACTTTGGGGACTCTGGGTGATTTTTGGGTTGCTGGATTCAAGAACCAAAGGGAAAGGACACAGCCCAATTTGCTGGGGTGGGGTTTTTGCTCATGGTTTGTGTTATGAATCCTGTTTGTGGTGTTTTTCCAATTTAATGCTGATGTCATTTACCTCATGTTATTAAACATTTTCTGCTACACTCAGACTCCATGCTTGCGAGAGGGGAAGTATTGCCTCTTAGAGGCACCCAGGGGGTGGTATATAATTGTTCCAGGTCACCGGGTGGGGGCTCGAGCCGGTTTTGCATTGCGTTATTGAAACGGAACCCCTAGATACAGAACCCGGCCCTTGTTGCTGCCAACTTAGATGGGCAGAAGGGTTACACATACATGGTTTGAAGAGGTACCAGAGGCCCAACAAAACAAAAAAATCTGAGTTGGAAAAGACTCAGGGCCTTTCGTTTTTGATTAAAAAAACAGCCATGACCTTTATAATCCTTGAATAAATGTACTCTGCTTATGAAGGCTGGCTGGTCACTGTCATTGTCCTTGGAGAGAAACTAAGGAGTAGGGGGCTGGACGTCCATCAGACCTGCTTGTGATAATCACAGTAAAGAAGAGGGGGAAGCAGCCTAAGACTCAGAGTCAGAAGGGAGTGGGACATGGGTGTCTGTCCAGAGACTAGAGTCTGGAGACTCGAGAGAGCATTCCTTGAGAAAATCATGGAGGGGGATTAAAGGTGCAATTACCCCAAACTTATGACAGAGAATCCTCTCCCCAGTCACAGTTATACTACCATAGTTAAAGGATCAGATGCTATCATGAAATATTGCTAGCCTACAGCATAGTTCTGGCACAGCACTTTCATAGCCCATAGGCTAGCAGCAGCTAGCTGAGTTCTGGATGTTTTGCCAAGTAGTGAAGGTCAGATTTCAGTGCCATCCCTTGTATGTTGTATAGATTTTTGATGCAATATATGTGCTGTGAAGTTTGTAAACAAAAATTTGGAAGTGGGTTACTCGCATTACCGTGGGTTACCATATTTCAACAATCAAAAAAGAGGACATGGGGGGGGGGAGGAAGCCCCGCCCTAGCCCCGCCCCCACCAACTCCCTCCCTCCCACTTCCCGCCCCCTGACTGCCCCCCTCAGAATCCCCAACCCCCCCTCCTCCTTGTCCCCTGACTGCCCCCTCCTGGGACCCCTGCCCCTAACTGCCCCCAGGACCCTACCCCCTACCTGTCCCCTGACTGCCCTGACCCTTATCCACACCCCCGCCCCCAGACAGACCCCTAGGACTCCCATGCCCATCCAACCACTCCCTGTGCCCTGACTGCCCCCACCAGAACCCCCAACCCATCTACCCACCCCGCTCCTTGTCCCCTGACTGCTCTGACCACTCTCCACACCCCTTCCCCCTGACACGCCCCCCCAGAACCTCCAACCCATCCAACCCCCCACTACTCCCTGTCCCTTGATTGCCCCCTCCAAAACCCCCCTGCCCCTTCTCCAACCCCCTGGCTCCCTTACCGTGCCGCTCTGCAGCACACTCCAGGGGGCATCTGGACACAGCCACAACTGGCTCAGAGGGTTTGGGGGTGGGAAGATTTCAGAAGACATTAATGGGGGAGACCTCCCAAGGCCTCTAACCATCATCTGTCTGGGGCTTTGTTTTTTTTAAATCTTCCCCCAAATCTATCCCCCAGCGCCCAGCACCAGGCTGGGCATGGCTACTGCTGCCAGGCGTCCTTTCCATCGGTCAAGTACCCCGCAGTCACCCTCCCCCTGCCCCGCTCCGTTCCAGCGAGGGCACGACCAGCGCCCCGCGAGGAAATGGACACCTGGCTCCAGACAGGAGCTAAACTCTCTGTTTTCCCTGCTGCGGAGCGGTTCTCTCCCCCTGCAAAAGCAGGTTAGAACAGCCATGCCCCGGCTCTCCCCAGGGAGCGGCATGCTGGGGAGCAGGGGAGGGGGACGGGGAGGAGGAGAGAGGAGCTCTAGAGCTGCCGGAGGCCACCTGGCCAGTGATTTGAAGCTGCAGGGGAGAGGAGGGGGGAAGGGGAGGAGAGGCTCTTGCTGCTAGAGCCCCATGCTAGTAGGGCAGCTGGCTGGATTGAGCCATCACCTGCGCCGTGCTCTGCAGGGGGGGAAGAATGCCGGACATTTTAAGATATTTACAAATCCCCCCCCCCCCCCCCCGGACGCCATTTTTAACCAAAAAAGCCAGACATGTCCGGGACAATCTGGACGAATGGAAACCCTAGTATAACTTTCACAGCTTTATCAATCACTAATTCTAACCAGGGATTCATGCACTGCACTATGCAGGGTATTTTCTCATCAAAATCACAGCCACATCTGTATTTATTTTAATTAAGAAAGACCCTTATTAAACAGAAAGACATCCAGTTCTTAGCTAGTAGGTCGCTCAGTATTTCCTAGCATGCTGTTGATGTAGACAACTGTTTTCATAGCGCTATTAGAGCTTCCTGATAGGAGGTCTGAAATGAAGTCTGGCTACTGCAGTTCCATGTAGATCAAACACATAACTTTTATTAGTAGATACTTTCTAGTGAATGCCAAATAGATTCTTTCAGACAGATGCCCTTCACTTTCACCCTCAGATACTTTCTGCTATGTAAGCTGCAGTGTTGGTACATTTAAAGTACAACTGAACCATCCTTTCCCTCCCCACCTATTCAGCTGTACACATCCATACAGAAAACACATCCATACAGAAAATCTGAATGCCTGACAAGTTTAGACAGAAATTTAAAGGTAGTTAGGCACCTAAAGATGTAGACAGGCAATGCACCTAAGCACCTTTAAAAATCTGGCTCCTTGTGTACAGTTCTAGATAGCCTAAGACTGGTTACGTCATGAAGAACCAAGATTTGACTGCTTGGATTTTTTGGCCTGCTTCAACATCTGCAATTGCAGCCCTGTGAGTTGCCCTGTTAATGATTGCTGCTGCTGCAAAGGGAAGTTTCCAACTTTTGTAGCTGACCAGGATCTCCATTCATTACATCCCACATTTTGTGTAGCTGTACAATTATAGTCAGGTCCCTTTTTACTCACTATAAGCCAGACATTCTTTACATTTTTATAAGCACAGATCTAAGGTTACATTCATCCTTGCCTTTGTTGGCTAGGATAGGCGCCTCAGCCCCCCCGGTCTCCAGGCCAAATCTACCATTTTCTATAGAACAACCATTTTACATAGTTCAGCATAAACTCCTTATTAAAATTATTCGAGTCCAATTTCCCTCCAACTAATTTTCCTACTACATTTAATTTTGTTTTCAATTTGCATTTCCTCCTGGATCATCCTTCTCTTTTTGCTTCAGAAGTTTTCTCCTTTTACTGATTCTGCATCTCTTAACACCTCAGCTAAGTGCCTTTGCTCCACTGGTTCAGGCCAATACAATTTGATTGCCTAACGTGAACAAGGCCCACTGAGATTTTAGCCAAGTTACCAAGTTTTAACCTGACCCGCGCCATTCTAATACATATTAAACCCACTTTTGATTTGTATTGCTACTATCCTAGGTTATAAAAGTTAGAATTTTAGAAATCCAATATAATATTTGTGTTGGTTTTGTTTTTTCTATAAGATTAGACTAATCATTTCCATTTTCTTCTATAATTAGTCTCATTTGCTTGCTTTACATTACATTAGCAAGATGCTGCAATGCTTCCTTTCCAAACACAGCATAGAAGCAGAATGCCTTCAAAGATAAGGTTTAAGAATTTTCTGGAAGCATTTATTTTTATGCTCTTTTACGGCTATCTGGCAATTTGCATGGAGCTTGTACTTCAGTAAGAGCCAGCTGCACAGTAATGAGGCAGCAGGTCCTCAAGTAAGTCTCAAAAGTTTAGAGCTATTTTAAGGGTTCAGACGAGTGCTACAACCTGATTCTGTTTCAGCATAGTTACATTTATTTGAGAAAATAAGAATATCAGAAGCAAGAAGCCTGCAAGAGTATTAGTGTGTCCATTAAGCCCCAGGGCATGGGTGCTGACTCCATGGGTGCTCCGGGGCTCAAGCACCCACAGAAAATAAAATAGTGGATGCTCAGCACCCACCATTCAGAGGTGCCACTGATCAGCTGTTTGGCAGCTGGGGGAGGGCGAAGAGCGGGGGTGGGTGGGAGCCTCAAGGGAGGGGTTGGAACAAGGGCAGGAAGAGGCAGAGTGAGAGTGTGGTCTCGGGGTGGGGCGGGGCAGGGTGGAGGACACCCGGGGGAAAATAAAAGTCAGTGTGTATGTACCAGGGAGTAAAGAGAGTAATCAGGGAGAATAAGGACATTGCAAAGAAGCAAAATGGATTTTCTTTCCTTCACCTCAGAGGACGCCAGAAATAACTACAACAGACCTAATCTTTTCAGGTAAGAAGATGAGACACTGTCAGAGACTGAGGTGTCAGAAGTAGTGTTGGAACAAATTCACACATTAAACAGCAATAAGTCACAGGACTGGATATGTTCATCCTAGAGCTCTGATAGAACTTAAATGAAATGATTGAACTAACAAAACAAAAAAAAAGTAAAAGGCAGTCTCTGAAGTCAGCTAATATACTAGGGGCTTTCAGGTAGCAAGTGTTGTATAGTAGGGGGTAGGCTGACCAGGACTGAACATAGCCTGGGAATTACACACCCACTATTTCAAAGGAGAGACAGTAGAAATAGAAAGCATTTACAAAGGTGATGAAAGCAATTAGAGGTAATGAAGAGACTTCCATATGGGGAGAGGAAGGGAGAGAGAGAAGAGGTTGGGACTACAGCTTAGGGAAGAAATAAGGGAGGAGAGACATAACCAAATAAATTATACATAAAAAGAGTAGATCCAACCCTCCTATTTATTCTCTAGTATAGAAGAATAGAGGGACATTCAATGACATTGAAAGGAAACATGTAAAACTAAGAGTATTTAATATCACAGTGCACATTAGTATTCAGAACTAATTGTCACAAGATCACTGAAGCAAAAAGCTTAGCAGGTTTTTTTTTTAAAGAGACACAAATGGATAGAAAACATCTAGTTATATTTGTTAGGATAAATATTTAAGTGAGAGGAAACCCCTCTTTATGCTTCTGAGTACAAGTTAATACAAGTCAATGGGGCCAGGAACAGATTTCTCCTAGCAGCAGGTAATGCCACCATTGTCTATTTCAGGGCTTCTTTCTGAAGCTACTGGGAGACAGAGTATAAGACTAAGTGATTCAGTGGCCATATCCAGCATAACAATTCCTGATTTCCAAATCTAGGGGCAGGAGCACCAGTGTATGTAAGTAACAAGCTCTGATTCATGGAGTGATCTGTGAGGGAATGACAGTGACCCTTGAGTCTATGTGGGAAGAGTAGCCATTGGGAGCCTGGTTCAGGTGGTGTGATTGTAGCCCCCGCTATGCATGTGAAGGTGAGACCCCAGCTGATGCTCCGTCTAATTGACCCCCCCAATCCTCATTTGGTGGTGGAGGAGCTACTTTTCCTGCCCTCTCCTACTGCTGCCAAGTTTTGTTCAGCTCCACATGCGAACTTTCTCCCATCCCTCCTGTAGCAAGCCACAACAGGGAGGCAACAATAAAAAAGGGAGGGTGGAGGATTGTCATGCTCTGCCCCTGAGATCTGACATAGCTCCTCCCATCACGTCAATTATTACCCTCTGCAGGGGCGGCTCCAGGCACCAGCGCACCAAGCGCATGCCTGGGGCGGCAAGCCACGGGGGGCGGCCTGCCGGTCGCTGTGAGGGCGGCAGTCAGGCTGCCTTCGGTGGCATGCCTGCAGGAGGTCCGCCGGTCCCGCGGCTTCGGTGGCAATTCGGCGGCGGGTACGCTGAAGGCATGGGGCTGGCGGACCTTCCGCAGGCATGCCGCCAAATCCGCGTTACCAGCAGACCTCTCACAGGCGTGCTGCCGAAGGCTGCCTGACTGCCGTGCTTGGGGCGGCAAAATACATAGAGCCGCCCCGACCCTCTGTTGCGCGTCATGCATGTCCCATCCCCTTTTGGGATAGGGCCTGGATTGTTATAGGCCTGCGGTCAAGTCTGCACGACCCAGCTGGGTCTTAGAGTGATGTGGCCTAACAGCCAAAGTCAATCTGGGAGTTTCTAGTCTTCATGATCACAGAGAAAAGTTTGAGAGGGAAGCATGCAGACCCAAAGATTCTAGAGTGAGCCCCCCCTTCTGCAATAATCCCCAGCCACCCCCATGCAGTAACTCCCCCCCACACACACACACACACACGTTTATTAGTCTTGTGCTGGGGTTACGGGGTGTAAAGTTACAAACTTCTACCATCACAATTAGCTACTGGTAGCAGTTACTGACATAGGTGTTTGTGCCCAGGCACAATTTGCTCCTTCTGCCTCTTCCATGCTCTGGTCCAGGGGTAGCAAATTGTCACAGATGGGGGTATGCGTGTCACAATTTACTCCCTCTCCCCATCTCTTGATCCAGGTGGCAGCAAGTTGTGATGGTTAAGGGTGCTCCATCACAATTTCCTGCCATTGTGAAATCTCTATTATAAATCTGGACACAAATAACAAAAGATAACTTCGTAATTTGGAAACATTCTTATGACATTCTGGGGTTCAATGCAGACCAATGAGGGGCTGTGTCACCCCTGCCCTGCAACCTGGGGTGCCCCACAATGCCTTGCTGCTGTAGCTCCAAACCTGGGCTCCTCGCAAACGGCATGCAGCTTACACCCTGAGTGTATGTGTATCATCACAGCAACTCTGACCCCAGCAGTCTGTTAACAAACACCAGCCATATTCTGGCGTCCAGCAGCCTCTTAAACACCAGCCACACTCCCAGTCCCACATTTTCCCCAAAAAATATGTGTTCTTCACTGTCCAGGCCTCTCCTGGACAGTTCAGCTATTTTAGGTCTGTTGCCCCTGTAAGTTTGCTACTTATATGGAGTTACCCCATAGTCCAGTTTAACCACAACACTAGGTTATTTTTGATTAAACTACAAAGAGAGAGATTTTAAGTGAATACAACCCTAAGGCATTAAAGTCAGAAATGGTTACAAGAGAAACAAAGATAAAACGCTTCCTACTGCTAAAACTTAAACTAGACTTAGTTCAAGGTGAAGTCCCTTACCACATGTTCCCAGTAACACTGCTGATCAAATGCTCAGGCCACAATCTGCTCCCAAAGCCCAATGGCTGTTTCTTCTCTCTTCTTAGGTGAAAGAGAGAGAGAGATGGATAGGGAGAGAAAACTTGGGGTGTTTTGCCCCTCACTTTTATAGTCCAGTCACCCTTTGAAATGCATTTTCCTGAGGGATACCCTTAGATCAGGGGTGGGCAACTTTTTGGTCCAAGGGCCACATCTGGGTGGGCAAACTGCATGCAGGGTCATGAATGTAGGCCTGGGACAGGCGGTTGGGATGCAAGAGAGAGTGCAGGGTGTGAGAGGGGGGACAGTGTGCAGGAAGGGGCTCAGGGTAAGGGGTTGGGGCACATGAGGGGTATAGGGTGTATGAGGGGGCTCAGGACAGGGGGTTGGGGAGCAAGGAGGGGTGCAGAGTGTGGGAAGGGGCTCAGGGCAGGGGGTTAGGGTGCAGGAGGGGGCTCTGGGCAGGGAGTTGGGGTACAGGAGGGGTCTGGCAGGGGGCTCAGGGCAGGGGGTTGGGGTGCAGGAGGGGTGCAGGGTACAGCAGAGGGCTTAGGGCAGGGGATTGGGGCGGGCGGCTCAGGGCAGGCGGTTGGGGTGCGGGGTGCAGGAAGGGTTCAGGGTGCGGACTCCGGCCTGGCGCCACTTACCTTGAGCGGTGCCGGGGTGGCAGCAGCGTGCAGTGGGGCTAAGGCAGACTCCCTGCCTGCCCTGGCCCCAAACTGCGCCGCTCCCGGAAGCAGCCGGCACCACCTCCCTGCGGCTCCTGGGGGTGGGGAGCAGAGGGCTCCATGCACTGCCCTGCCTGCGGGTACCTCCCCCGATGCTCCCATTGGCTGCGGTTCCCCGTTCCCAGCCAATGGGAGCTGTGGGGGGCAGTGCCTGCAGGTGAGGCCAGCGCAAGGAGCCCTCTGCTCCCTTCTCCCCCAGGGGCCATAGGACGTGGTGCCGGCTACTTCCGGGAGCAGCGCGTGGTCCACGGCACCACGGGGGTGGCAATCACACAGGCCAGATCCAAAGCTCTGACTGGCCAATCCGGCCTGTGGGCTGTAGTTTGCGCCCCTTCCCAACCTACATAAAGTTCATTCCCACTGTGAGGATGGAAACAAGAATTCTCATGGTGAAAGAGGTTCCCTGTTGGGTTTGTCTACACTACAGGTTATGTCAGAATACCTTATGTTGCTTAGTGGTGTAAAGAAGCCTGGTGGAGGAGGTTTTATTATGCTGACAGTAGAGTTCTCTCTCATTGGCATAATAGTGGCTCTTTTACAGTTAAAGTTTGGCTCGCAGAGCCCACCACACACACATACCCCGATTCCCTGCCTACAAAACTTGGGGGGAGCTCAGGGCTTCTGCCCTGCGATAGGGTGGTGAAGCTACAGGCTTCTGCCAGAGATAACTGGTGCCTGCTGAGAGTGGAGGGCACAATTTAAAGGTTCAGCCCCCAAAACTCCTTGAGTCATGCCCCACTTCTTACCCTCAGCGGCCCCTCCCTGCAACCAGGGCCGGCTCCAGGGTTTTTGCCGCCCCAAACAGCCAAAACAAAAACAAAAAAAAGCCGCGATCGCGATCTGCAGCGGCAATTCGGCGGGAGGTCCTTCGCTCCGAGGCGGAGTGAGGGACCATCCGCCGAATTGCCTCTGAATACCTGGACGTGCCGCCCCTCTCCTGAGCGGCCGCCCCAAGCACCTGCTTGAGAAGCTGGTGCCTGGAGCCGGCCCTGCCTGCAACTCCCATGTATTAGCTCCATGTGGAGAGGCAGCAATACACAGCTGGGAGCTCCAGGGAGAGGCAGCAGCAAAAGCAACAGCTCTCCCTGCAGCTCCCAGCTGTATGCCACTGCCTCTCCCCACAGCCGCAGCTCCCAGCTTGCCGGGCCTGGCAGCACCATGTGACCGAGTGGGGCCAGCAAACTCTGGCAAAAATCTGGGGGGGCATGTGACCCCAAGTGCCTCATGTGTCATCTCTGACAGTGGGGTCTAGTGACTTCAGCCCCGCAGGGCATGCCTGCCAGGGCACAGGGCCGAAGCCCCAAGTCCCAGCAGGTGTGCCCCTGCTCTCGAACTTTTGAAGATTGTCATATGTGGCTCGGACAGTCAGTAAGTTTGTCCAGCCCTGGCACAGAGCATCTTCACCAGATGTGCTACGGCGGCGCAGCTGCATGAGTGCAGCTATGCCACGGTAGCGCTTCTAGTGTAGATTAGCCCACTGTTGTTTGCTAAAATGCAGATCAATCTGTTCCTGCCCACCTTCTTTCCCAAAGAATGGCCACTGGACAGGTGATTGCCCATCAGCTTTGATGACATCTGGCTAGAGGTGCCAGCTTGTCCTTTGTCTTTGAGAAACTGGTTTACCCAGACTTCTTTGGTAAATACATTTCAGATCTAATTTCGGCTTATGTTCATAACTTTACATATAATGTTGCTACACACATTTCACCATGGTAATATTGACCAGCAAGTTATTAGTTTTCAAATGACATATCACAAGGCATTTGTACAAATGTATAACATTTGTACAAATATTATTACAATGGTGTGTTGGGTGTGAATATAAGGGTGCATTCTGCCACAATTTTGCAGAATTAAGCCACAGGGCTATTGGATGTAAAACCCTGAATGAAGGTATTGTTATTTCTTTATTAGTCTCTTTTCATTGCAGATTAAGCCATACAGTTTCTATAGTAAACAAACATTTAATGTACACAAAAACACTGAAACTAGTGTAAAGCATTGTAAACAGGATTTGAAATACTTATGAATACATTTTAAACACAAGCTATTAGGCAAGATCTACCTTTTTTTCTTATCCAGACTTCCCCTCTATTGTCACTGTTACACATATTAATCAAGTTTTCAAAACAAAATTTGCACCTCTCTACTGTGGCACAAACATATGAGCATATTTACCTCTGATCTTATTCCAGACACATTTTCTGAGGCCTTTTTCCTCACTGCTAAAACCGAAGTGCTTTGTCCTCCCTGTGCTTTTAGTTCAGAATAGCTCCTGCACCTTAATCACTCACAAAGCAAAACAAAAACTCACCTTTTGTAGCAGTGAGGAAAAGGCCTACGGACTAGATTTTCGAAGGGAATTAGGCATTCCAAAACTCAGTATCTAAGGGTATGTCTACACTACCCGCCGGATAGGCGGGCAGCGATCGATCCAGTGGGGGTCAATTTATCACTTCTAGACTAGATGCAATAAATCGACCCCCCGCTGGATTGATCGCTGCCTGCCGATCCAGCGGGTAGTGTGGACATACCCTTAGGTTAAAAGACCCATCCCATCACAGAATTCAATGCCTAAGTCCTCACTACAGGTAAGCCCCTAGCTCTGTCTGGAACCCCTTTTGGAGTCAGGTGGCTTAGGTGCCTAAGCTGTTTCTTGAGAGAATGAGACAGGCATTTGCCTAAGTCCTCACAAAACAGTCAAAGGAGGAGGAACCACATTGTAACCTCAAGCCTAGTGGTTAAAATACTCACTTAGGATGTGGGAAACCCCTTTTCAATTTTTTTACACCCTCTGCCTAAGAGAGAATTGAACCCACATCTCCTATATCCCAAGAAAGTCCTCTAACCACTGGACTAGACGTTCAGGTGGAGGAGGATACCATAGCTGCCTTCTCCAGCCAGATTTTGAATGGGACCCAATCCAGTAAACAGTATCTGAACCTGCTACAAGATCGGGCCCTACACGCAAGATTAACATTGCCCCCCGCCATCTTCCCTGTTTTGCAATTCACTCTGGAGTTTAGGTGGGATATAGGCATCCAGATGCCTAGAGTAAGGTAGCAGTGCACATACTCAGAGGCAGAAATTTACATAAGAACAGCCATGTTGTCCTAGATTAGCAAAATGGACATTAGCCTTGCTGAATAAAAATGTAACAATGAAAAAGGTTCCAAGTCTATCACCAGTTCCTTATGGTTTCATAATTGAAGGAGAACAACATGAGTGTCCCAGACATTCCGCCCTGAAGGACCCATATTATTCCAGGGTGGAGCAATTCTAAACAAGATCATAGATAAAGTAGATGTAATTTGGTTTCTGGATGGTTCAAGGAAGTAAAGGGATGGTACGAGGAAGTTAAGGGATACACAGGATACGCAGTTGTAAAGGTATCTAATGCAGAAGTGGTCAAGGGAGCACGTTTACCTCATTCAGCACAGGCTACTGAAATTGTAGCTGTAACAATAGCATTGGAAAATACACCAACAGATGAAACTGGCTATTTTCACAGATTCTGAATGGATCTTATGGGCTATCATAAGTTGGATGCCTCAGTGGCAAAAGAGGGGCATGAAATCAGCAGATGGTAAATACATTGCTCATGCTGAAAAGTTGATATACTTGTGGGAACTGGCACAGCAAAGGACACAACCAGTATTAATGGGAAAAGTAAAAGCCCATAAGAAAAATGTTGAAGGGGCTCAGAGGAATAAAAAGGCAGATGAACAACTAAAGAAGGAGCCAAGGAGGGGATAGTATGGCAGCCGCAATTCCAATCAATCCCAGTAGCTAAGATAGAAGGAGAAAGGATAGAACAGATTGATTTAGGAGCTTTACAAAGAAAAGACCCTAAGGTACAAAAATTGGTGTCAAAAGAAAGACACCAAAGATGGAAAATTTGGCAACATGAAACAGGATTAGTATTAGCAACCAAAACAGAAGAGGGTATGTCTGTATGGATAGTTCCAAAAGAAATTACAACTGAAATGATCTCACTGGTACATGATAATGGACATATGGGAATAGATAAAACCTTTGATAGACTGCGGATGGTAGGTTGGTGGACAAATATGAGGGCAGATGTAGAACAATATGTAAATAATTGTTTATCCGGTGCAGCAAATAATGCAAATACCAAAATAACAAAAGGACCATTAGGACATCAAAAAATAGAGGGTCCATGGGCAAATCAATTTTTTTATTGGTCCATTGGCAAAAACCGCAAAAGGAAACCAGTATTGTTTGGTAATAGTGGATCCTTTTATTAAATGGGTGGAGACAATCCCCACAAGAAATAATACAGCATTAACCACTGCTAGAGTTCTGGTGGATCAAGTTATTACAAGATGGGGTATCCCTAAAGAAATAGATTCAGATCAGGGATCTCACTTTATAAGAGAAATTACAAATTGTCAGGCTTTTGGTATTAAACAAAGGTTGCATATAGCTGGACATCCTCAGAGTTCAGGACAGGTAGAAAGAACAATAGAACAATAAAAACTGCTCTAAGGAAAGTGGTAAATCAACAGAATAAAGATTGGGATCAGAAACTACCGCTAATATTGATGGCAATTAGGGGAACTATAGCATCACATGGTGTAACTCTGTTTAAAGCCACGACAGGAAAAGATATGAGGTTGCCTGAACAATGGTGGGTAATGGACTACACCCTAGGGTTTTAACAAACCAATGGATGCAGAAATTACTAGAATCTATTGCTGAAACAAACAGATGAGGACCAATAGCACTTAAAGCAAATAGATAGGAAAATGGGACCAATCTTGCATATCTTCAGGCATGGTAGATCAGCAATATGGTGATGTAGAAACACATAAAAGAAAAAGGCCATGTCCTAAGCTCTATTTGGGAAGGACCAGTTAGAATAGACAATAAAGCAAGCCCTACAGTGTATCAATTGGATATTTGACAAGGAAAAAGAAAGGTGTCAAAATGGTTTCACTCATCACAGTTGAAAAAGTGGAAGGGAGAACAAAATTAATTATAATATCTCTCCTATTATAGGATCAGAAAAAGATAAGATAGGAGAAATGCAGAAAGAAGGAGTTTTGAATGAGATGTGGAATGAGGAAGGTTGGTACCCATCTACAGCTTCCTCTACCTGAAGAGAGCAAGAATTTGATGAGTTCCTGGAAAATTTGCCTGTTCTTGAACCAGGCAGTCAGAGTTCAAGGGTGAATCAATCATCCCAAATGGAAGCTATAGTTTATCAAACAGAAGGACAACCCCTTCAAGTTGTAACTTCATTAGGAAACGATCAATGTAGGAGACCAATAGCCCTGATGAAATTAAAGGAAGGAAAAATATGGCAGATAGGTTATCTAGAAACAGGATCTTCATATTCCATGTTGAACAACATAAATAACCCCTGAGATTTCTTACCCTATATTTCCTCACATTTAGCTGAAGTATGAGGCATATTGGGAATAAAAAGTGAAGTTCCTGTAACAATCCCATTGAAAGTGAATATAGGGAATAGGGAGATACATAATATACGTTTTTGGAGTTATGGAGTTGGGACAGAATGGACTCAGAATAATAGGCACAGACATCTTTAATGCATTACGATGTACAATAGATTTAGATAAAAATATCCTGTGGGCCAAGTGAAAAGAATATTGTCAATAAAATACAAATATATATACGAGCAAAGTAGTGATTTTTTTTATTTAATAGAGAAAGAAAAAGGGTAGAATACATAATTAAAATGACAGCTTGGTTTGAGGAAATACCGAATATGGAGGAAGATGAGATGGGAGATTTAATAGATGAAGAAGAAATAAGAGATTTATTGAATGCAGATTTGCCGATAGAGAACTTCTAAGACTAGATGCAGCAGTGGATGAAAGAGATACAGATGAAGAAAGTGGGATTGAGGAAGAAGAAGAAAGAGCTTCCCCTTTAATTGTGTCCCAGATATACTTAGATTAGTACATGAGACCAATGGTTCCAATCCAAATTATTGAGGCAGAAATTGGAACGCTCTGTTATATGGATACTGGGTCATTGGTATCGATAATAAATACAGCAGTAGATGTGGATATTACATGATATATGTCAGGGGATATGTACACACTTATCGGACTATTGGGAGAACAAATATTTATTCCCTTAAGGATTCCTCTATCTACTGACATAGGTATTCAACTAATAGAAAATATACAATTTGGTTTAGCGAATATGGGAGTCGGTAATAGAGTACTCATTGGTACAGATATTATAAAAAGGTTAAATTGACAGATATAAAAGCAAAAGTATTATGGAATGTTGAATAGGACAATAAGAAGCAAGAATAAGAAAAGTAAGATATAGACGGTGCAAATATTAATAGATATTAGGTATAGTAATAAGAGTAGTATAGAGTATACGATAGAAAATAAGTGTAATAAGAGGTAAGTTAAAGTTTCTAATAATAAGTTTAACAATACTAATAGTAAGTACACCTCTACCCCGATATAACGCGACCCGATATAACACGAATTCGGTTATAACGCGGTAAAGCAGCAGGGAGCCCCGGACCCTTTAAAGCGCTGCCCGAGCCTCACTGCTTTACCGCATTATATCCGAATTCATGTGGAGCCCCGGACCTTTAATTCCCAGCCTGAGCCCCGGCTGCCGGAGCTTGGGCAGTGATTTAAAGGGCCAGAGGCTCCTGCCGCTGTGGGGAACCCTGGGCCCTTTAAATCCCCGCCCGAGCCCCGCTGCCAGAGCTCCGCCGGTGATTTAAAGGGCCCAGGGCATCAGCTGGTGCACCGGGCCCTTTAAATCACCGCCAGGGAAGCCAGTCCAGATATAACACGGTCTCACCTATAAGGCGGTGAGATTGTTTGGCTCCTGAGGACCACATTATATCGGGGTAGAGGTGTATAGAAATAAGTTATACTAATAGTAAATATAAGAATAAGTTGAACTAGCAGTAAGATAATAAATTAGTGATCGTACAGTGACAATATTTTTATCTTAAATAAATAAGGAAAGAGAGAAACGGTAGACAAACAAAAGGAAATAAAGAAAAGGGATAGAAAGATACAAATGGCAAAGAATTGGTTCCAAAATCCGGATAGATGAGGAAAAAATGCTGAATCTGCTTAATATGGACGAAGAAGAGGAACTAAAGGAGATGATCGATGACAGAACAGATAGAGGAAGAAGAAGAGGATAGTGGGAATAGCGGAGTACAGTAACTCCTCACTTAAAGTCGTCAGCTACTTAAAGGGGAAATGCACATTTTTTCTCTCACACACAGGGTGTGTGTCTCTGTCTGCCCTCCCTCCTTTCCTGCTGCCTCGTAGAGTGTGAGAGTTAACCCTTGAGGGCTCATTTGCTAGTTCATTTAGCAGTGAGGCATTCCCTGGAAAATATCCCACGCTCTAACTCCTCCACCTCAACCAAGCTTCACAATCATCATCACTGTGTACCAGTATTAAATTGTTTGTTTAAAACTTATACTGTGTGTGTGTGTGTGACTATATATAATATAGTCTTTTGTCTGGTGAAAAAAAATTCCCTGGAACCTAACCCCCCCCCCTCCCCATTTACATTAATTCTTATGGGGAAATTGGATTCGCTTAACATTGTTCCACTTAAAGTCGCATTTTTCAGGAACATAACTACAAAGTTAAGTGAGGAGTTCCTGTAGAAGAGTTGGAGGACGAAGAAACAACACCATGATTAATCTAACACCACTGTAGCTAGATCAAAACAGATGACCATTGGTGTTGATTATTTTTAATGACCCTAGTATTGGAGCAGAAATGCTATGCCACATTGATCTGAATTCCACCTTGTCAATTTTGAATATTGATACCTAAATTAATTTAGTACAATTTGCCTCCCAAGAATTATGCGTCCTAAACGTAAGAGGAGGACAAATTGTTATGTCTTTAAGTGTACCATTACTAATTAATATAGGCCAAAGGCAAATGGATATCAGATCAAGGAAAGGGAGTTTTGATCTGGCAAAAGTCTGATGAGAAATCACCACAACCTTCAAATTGTACATGGAAGTCTGATGAAGGAATAGGAACCATACATGGTAGAGTAGTTAGGGTAGGACCAAGGCAGTGTGCACTATTAGAAGGATTAAAAATAATTGCACACTCACCAAATTTATTAAGTGTGGAAGAGAGGGTGGATTCAGGTATAGAACACACAATTAAACCCCAGAAGATTGTAATGAAAAGAACAATGAAGGCAAACACAGAAACAGCAATACAGTGGATCAAATCGAATACAGCATCTATTGTCAACAGTATTTAAGGGTGTGAGTTCAAAATTCGAAAGAACGATAGGGCAAAAGCAATAACCATTATCATGAGTCCTATAAAAGCCATAGAACAAAGTGTGGAAGGTAAGAGATGGAAGTTTGTTACAACCTATTACGATGCTCATAAGTGTTTTATTGTGTATGCCTCTCAAGAGCGAGGACACTTAATGACCCATCCGGATTATCATACCACACCAAAGCCATCAAATTGTGATTGGGATGCTATTGATTATGTGGGTAAAATATATGAGAAAGTAATAAGAGTGGGACAATGGCAATGTGCCATAATAGAGGCATCAAATATAATGGCACGATCAGATAATTTAATCATATATCTGAATAAGAATTCCATCTGTGCTGTCATAGCATGGTACGTCCCTACACGGAGTAAGGAGAGTTCAAAAACAATACTCATACAATGGCATCATAATTTTATTAATTTGACAGAAACTCAATTTCAAATTATAGACTATAATAGAAGGGGGTCAATAGAATAGTTGTTCAGTGTGAATTATGAGTTGAAATTAAATATATAAAAAGATGAACTTACAGATACCATGATATGCACATGATAGAAGGTGATAAGTGCAAACAAGGAAATTTGGGTCAAATTTTATTTCATTATTGCTGTGAAGGTACTGTAAATATAATTAGAAGATGAGGAAGTGGGACTTTGAGAATGAATGGTCCTCACTTTAGTTATCCTTTCTCTTTTACATGGATATCTAAACCAGAGTCAATGGGCATTAGTCCCTATGTTGTGAAAGAGGATATCAAGAAACAGTTGATAATAGATCCCACCTATTCTCTAAAGAAAGTAATGATAGACTTAGAACATATGACTATTTCACGCCAAAATCCTCGATGTAAAAAGTACACTAACCCATTATTTGAGGATTGGAAAAAGTGGATGGAAACTCAACTTCAACTGAGAACTCCAACCGATAGAATGAGAAGAGATTTGACGGGTACAATATTAGGAGGAACAGATACAGGCTTAGATGTGTTAAACAGCATAGATACCGAGGTATTGGCCAATAAACTAAATTCAGTGGGGCAACATTTGGGAGCAATTTCAAAACCTTTAACATCATCTCTGAATGATATGAGTGTTAGTCATCATTTTATCACGAATTTGCTTCCTGTCTGGGAAAAGTTAAAAAGAAAAGATCATTTGACTACTCTAAAGACAGTAGAGGTATTGCAAGACAATGTATCCTTAGCTTTAGCGTGTATACAGGCTCAAACTTGGACAAATGATGTGGTAAGGATATTGTAAGAGATGGAATGAATGGTATTTTTCCTCTTGAAATAAGAAGCATTATATGGAAACATGCCTCTGAAGCCAAGAAGAGATTATACTCCTGGTGGAGGATGGTAAACTCCACATACAATCCTCAATTAAACCAAGCAACCACATTCATAATTATGATGTCTAAACCCTATATTAAATGGATATCTCCTATTATATCACTTGGGTTAAATATTAATGCAAGTGTAATGCAACCAATTGAACATAAACTTTGGGCAATAAAGCGGAATCAGACATGGAAAACTGTGGAACTTGAGGTTTGTATGGAAGAACGAGGAATTGGATATCTTTGTAGTAATGATGCAATTCAACATTATGACATGTTTAAATGAAGAAAGAGGAAAATGCCATTACCAATTAGATCCTTTTCCATTTAATGGTTCAATTGTTGTATATGTTGGAAGAAAATGTGTATATATTAGAAGTTGGTGCACATTATTTGAAAAAAATTACATATACAATGTAACACACAACTCTTATAAAAACAAGTGCTTGTATAATGTTACCTCAGTGAGTGGTTGCGATTTCAAGTCTGCACTACCCAAAATTGAGAATGAGGAAATTAAAGATCAATATCAGATATGAGAGAATTAACCCAATCCCTTTAGGATTAAACATAAATTTAGTTAGGCAATTGATGGATCATCCTGAATTACAAAGACAATTACAAAAGGATCAGGAGAATGCACAGAAAGTTAGGATCACTGTCTACCATTCCACTAAGAAAACTGAACAAGTATTGAGCGTATAGGAAGTGATATCAGACATAGATGGTGGGAAGTGTTTTTAGGATGGTCCCCCACAGCAATGGGATTCTTTAATGTAGTTTTTCATCCAATTATAGTAGTCTTAGCATTCCACATTTTAATGATAATTATACTTATTGTCCTGGTACACTGGGTCAAGCGAAAATTCAAACAACTAAAGTACATGCAGATCCCCTACCTGAAAAGGAATTATTATAAAACACCAAGGAGTGTAACCAAAGTGAGAATCGAGAGTGATGAGGGATTGTGCCAGTATGAAGATATGATGGCTTGACTTCTGGCAAAGGAAAGCCTTGAGTCTGCTCTGGACAAGACCCCACACTTATTGAACTCACTGGATTACGAAAATGCTGGATAAATGAGTTTATCATACTAGCAAGGAGGGGAGTGTTACCAGACTCTTTCCTTTCTTTTTCAGTTGCTTAACTTCTGTGTAGTTTGCATTACCGTGGAGAGAGATACTGACAGCCGGGGGGGGGAGGAGAAGGGGTGAGAAACATCGTAACAATTCACCTCTCCCAGTTAGCATTTCAAAGGTAGGGTTAGTAGGCTAGATGTTTTAGGGAAATTATAATTAATGTTAGTTTATAGTTAAAAATCCAACATGGCCACCACTATTATTTTCTATTAGGAATTCCTAAAATGGAGGACACAGACTAAATTGACCAATAGCAAATAAGAAACAAGGGTTGAACAAAGTTCAGGGAGATGACTCAAAACACCTGTGGGGAGGTGGCAGATAAATTAACAAATCAATTTAGAATTATAGGCAGACCAATATTGAAGTACCTTGGGTCCAAAATTTGGGGTAACATGTTCATTGAGGATAGGACAAGAAATAATGGGCTTAATTTGCAGCAAGGGAGATTTAGGTTAGATATTAGGAAAAACTTTCAAATTATAAGAGTAGTTGAGCTCCGGAATAGGCTTCTAAGGGAGGTTGTGGAATCCCCTTCAATTAAGGTTTTCAAGAACAGGTTCGACAAAAACTTGTCAGGGATGGTCTAGGTTTACTTGGTCTTGCCTCAGTGCAATGGGCTGGACTTGATGACTTTTCAAGGTTCCCCTTCCAGCCATACATTTCTGATTCTATAAAGTGGCCATAATATGTAGCATACGTGCATAGCTTCTTCAGATCTTTGTAAGAATATCAGCATTCTCATTTTCAAAACATTTCTCCGTGTTGTCAGCAAAACCATCCAACAGCAGATATGTGCATGCGCTTGCATCAATGAGCCACTGATGTCAAAGGGCTGTCTTCAGCAGATATTTATAAAATTTCCCCCACCCCTCAAACTCTGATTTTCTCAGTTATAAGGTGAGTAAATGAGATGTGACCTGCTGTGATATATCTGAGGTACAATACAGACTAGTGAGTAGCTGTGCCACCCCTGCCCTCTAATCTGGAGTGCCATTTACACTGCTTTGCTGCTGTAGCCTCCAGTCAGGACTGTTCACAAAATAACCACCAACATGTAAGTCACTCCCAGCTTTGTGCGCATCTGCAGCCTACGAATCCCATCTAGTCTCTTACCAGCCTGAATTACATTGCAGGATGACTCCAGCACACTCCCAGTCCCAGATTTTTCCCCAGAAACATATGTCCTGTTCAGCCCTCTCCTTAACAATACAAGCTTATAAAAAAATCCACCATTTAATTAACAGAAATGATATGCATCTATCTTGTTACCCCAAATGGAGCTTCCCAAACACTTCAATTTAAACATACTGTATTAGATAAAACAATAAAACAAGTTTATTAACTACAAAAAGATAGATATTAAGTGAGTACAAGTAATGAGGCACAAAAGTCAGAAATGGTTACAAGAAAAAAAGATAAGTAACTAGTGCCTAATTTAAGTTTTTCTCGCCACATGCTCTCAACAGTCTTACTGGCCAAATTTCTTAGGCCAGAACCCCTTCTTCTATTTAATGGCTGCTTCCTTTGTTCCTTTGGGTGCAGTGAATCGATGGCTAGAGAGACAGCGAGGAAGAGGGGGTACATTGGGGTGTCTGCCCCTTCTTTTTATAGTCCTGTCTTCCCTTGGAGAACCATTTCCAGCTGAGAGCATGGTGACAGGTGACTGCATGGACGGGAACTCCATGCTGTTTCTTTGCTAAGTAGATTTTTCACCCTTGTCCCCTTTCCTGCCAAAGAATAGCCACTTAGCAAGTAATTGCCTATTGACCTTGTTTACACTAGGCTTAGGTGTCAGCTTGCCCTTTGTCTCTGAGGAACTGGTTTGTCCACTTCCCAGATGTGAAACATATTTTAGTAACACCACCAAGTGGAATCTTATAACTTTACATACAATGGTGCCACACATTTTACCAGGACAATAGTGACAAGAAAATTAGGAGTTTTGAAATGATACCTCACAAGCATACCTTGTACAAAGATTATTACAATAGTGTGAATATAGGGGACAGGGGTGAATACAGTGATACAGTCCATCACACTGCCCAAGTGGCTTGCCTACAATAAAAACATCCTATACAGCTTCAGAAACAATACAGAGCACATCTAGTAACTGCCACCATAGGCACCAACATGGAAAAAAATGGTGGGTATTGGGCATCCACTGGCAGGTCCCCTATCAGCACCTCCCCCTTCCCCCAGCGTCTCCTGCCTGCCAGCAGGCCCTGTTGATCAGAACCTCTCCCTCCCTCCCCACACCTCCTGCTTGTCACGATCAGCTGTTTCATGCCATTCAGAAGGCTCTGGGGGGAAAAGAGGAGAGAAGTGAGGATGCAGTGTGCTGGGGGGACGGATGGAATGGGGTAGAAAGAGGTGGGGTGTGAGCAGAGGCGGAGCCTGGGGCAGAGCCAGGGGTCAAGCACCGCCCCCCCGGCACATTGGTAAGTCGGTACCTGGATTGCCACACCCTATTTATGGATGTTTCTGGACCAGGTGATCAGTCCTACACTCTGCAGATGCACTGAGACACAACATCACAATGTTTTAGGGAAGCTGAAATTATTTTTGTTGCAGCCTATCAGACTGTGTCTTCACAACTTTGTGGCTATCACAATAATGGATTAATTAATATTACCATCATAATGTAAGAAAGGTGTAAACACAATAAATGGCCACTTTACTTCTGAATAAAAGCGTCCACACAGAGGTTTAAGATGCTGTTGTAACCCACACACCTCCTGGGTGTGGTGTTCCTAGCCCATCTAGTGGCACCGAGACCACTTGGAGAGAGAGGGAGGGAGAGCTAAAATGAGTCTGCTCTACAGACTTAGCTAACACCAAATTGGCGTTTTGCTCATGTGGTAGCGGCTCATGCACTAAGCTCCAGAGGTCCTAGGTTCAATCCCACCCACCAACAACCAGGGTTTGTCAGTATTGCACTGTAACTTACGCACCGTAACGTCACACCTTTACTGTCACACAATCTAGATAATCGCTCAATAAGGGAAGAGAATAGGGGGAGGATATCTTAATTCCTTTAGTATAAAATGCTTTTAACTGATTTTCCATGACACCTGCATAAAATGGGGGTCTGCAGATATTCAGGCTATGTCTACACTAGCACTTACTGCGGATTAACTTATGTTGCTTAGGGGTATGAAAAAGCCACCCCCCTGAGCGACACAAGTTACATCAAGCTAAGGGCTAGTGTAGACAGTACTATGTTGGTGCGAGAGCTTGTCCTGCTGACATAGCTACCGCTGATCACGGGGCTGGCGTAGTTAAGCCGACGGGAGAGCTTTCTCCTGTCAGCTTAGAGAAATTACATTAGAGAGCTTACAGCGGTGCAGCTGCAGTTTCCCCACTGTAAACTGTCTAGTGTATCTGTAGCCTCAGACACAAATCTCTCTGCTGGCAAAGGAGCAGCCTTAGCCACACAATCAGCATCAGAGTTGTCAAGCAATGAATAATAATGGTTCATTTAACACCTCAGTCATCAATATAGTCTGTGTCCTCAGTGCTAAGAAAATATGAGTTTTTACCACGGGGTAACTAGCTATCCCACTGTAAAAACATGGTAGAGACAGAACATGTTAGTTTCAACAAAAGGCAAATTAGGTGAGGTCAGCTCCATTACCCCCCACCCCACACACCCATCCAGCCAATGCAAAGGAGGAACAGGATAATTCATTTTTTTTTTTTAAATCCTTGATTTTGGCAGAACAAAGCAGTAAACTTGTCAAAATGAAGAACGTCACTAAAATATATCATATCAAAATATGAAGCATACATAAAGGGCTATGAAATTAAAATATGCATAAACAATTCAGTAGAAATGTTAACATTTATGTATGTGACCAATGAAGCAATGAAAGAGTGAAGTGTGCACTTCAGTGTTTGCAGGATGGCAAATTACTTACAGAACTACGGCTTTTTAGTAAGTTTTCATTTACAAGGGGAGCAGAGAAAAAAAATCACATCTTACTGGAAGTCCAAAACAGCTCTGAATGTTACAGGAATGTACAACTGTTTTAGGTGTATGGATTCTTTGGGAGAGGTAATGGAAAAAGTATGAAGCTAGTGCAGCCTAAAGGCTCAGAAACAAAAAGGCAAATTAAACTAAATAGAACCTAAAATATATTTATTTTAATTTTGTAACTTTTGGATGCATAACTCATGATTTTTGAATACGTGTGGTTGTATACGTATATTTAGAAAAAATTACAATAGAAATTAACGTTTGAGAAGGATTTCACAGAAGATAGTATAGTGCCCTCTGGGCCAGATTTTTAAAGGTATTTAGGTGACTAGTGGGACTTTCAAAAGCATCAAGACACTTTCAACCTTTAAAAATATGGCCTGTAGAGACTGTTTGCGAACCATATTCTACACACAAGTGGTAACATGTGACAAAGGAGGAGGGTGCTGGATAGCAAGGCAAAATAATAGTTGACAAAAGCAATCTTAACTGGTGGATTAAAGGAAACTTAAGTTTGACATCAACCCTAGAAATCTATCAGCCTTGATGTGATATGATCCCAAAGGATACACCGGTGTATAAAAAAAAAAAAACAGAATTAAAAACTAATGTCACAATACAAACAGGAAGTGCTACACTAGAAACACTGAGATGTGATTGCTGAACCTACTAGCAACTCTGAATATTTTAAAATAATTACTGCTCCTAAAATATCATCTAAACAGCACAATGGCATTCCTCTGCCATGGGTTAACGAAGGTGAATGAAGTGCTAAGAGTAATAAAAATAACAGTTTAAAAATAAAGAATTTAAAGGAGCAAAACTTGACTTCCAGGCGATTACAAGAAAAAGGGGAGGCCAATTCAGGCAGTGAGAAATGAAGTGCGATGAGGCTTTATACAGACACAGAAGCCGACAAGGGGTGCGTTTAAACAGTGACCATGCTAATTTTCAGAGGGATGGAGGGAGGGTAGGTAGGATATGTCACTGAATCACGTCTCCGTTACCCGCTCAGTGCAGGATATCAGAGAGGGCAGAGCTGTGCTTTGGAGACCAGGGCCCCGAGAGGCGGGAGCTAAGACATACTGTCCTGTAATGGGGAGAAGCCCCCTGCCCTGCCTGCACCCCGTGCTCAACCCCAGCTCCTAACCCCCCCAATCTCTGATTGTGCCCCTCAGCCCTTCCCCTGGCTCCAGGGGTCTGGCCAGCCTGTGACAGCACTCCCGGCCCGGCCCGGAGACCTGCCTCGCTAGGTTCCGGAGAGAGCAATTCCCAAGGCAGGGCAGCGTGAAGGCAGCGGCTTCAGCAGCCGCTGCTGAGCATGCTCACTTCATATGCGCATGCTCAGAACCAGTCGTCCCTCCCCCGTTTCTCTCCGGTGCGCGCTGCAGGGCATCCCGGCGACCCGCACCGTGGCAGGCAGGGGCGGGGCGAGGATTGGCAGCGCCGCTAGCTCAACCAGCTGGTAAAGGCGGCGCTGCTGCGCGCAGCGATGGGGCTGCGCCAGGGGAGGCCAGAGCCGGAGAGCTCGGCTCGGATGTTCCCGCCGTGGGACCAGAGGCAACGGCCGCTCCTCCCCATCGTCCCCTTAAAGGGCTAGTAGCAGCGCCCCTTTCACTGTGCGAAATAGCCCCTCCCCGCAGCCGTGGCGCCGCTCCCGGTCGCTGCTCCTCCCCGCTCGTTGTCTCTCGCTTCCTCCCTCCGTTCCCTTTCACTTCCGGGGTCAGCGTTGCCGCGGCTGCTACTCGGTAACCAGCCTTTCCCTGGAGCCCGGGCAGCGGAGCCGGCAGCCGCCCGCGCTCTCTGAAGGCCCCGCTTCTCCCATGGCCAGTAACCCGCAGCCCCAGCCCCCTCCTCCGCCGCCCCCTCCTCCGCCCCCACAGCAGCAGCCGCCGCTGCCCGGGGCCTCCGGAGGGGGCGGCGCGGTGGAGCCCGAGCTGGTGTCCGTGATCGTTAATCACCTGAAGAGCCAGGGGCTGTTCGACCAGTTCCGCCGAGACTGCCTGGCCGACGTGGACACCAAGGTATGGGGCGGAGGATGGGCATGTCTGAGGAGGGGGTGAGGGACACAGACCTGCCCCGGCTCTGCGGGAACATCCCCCTCCGCTGGCTGGGCTGGGGCCGCCCCGGTCGGGGGGGCTGGCTGTCTCCTCGAGACGCGCGGCAGGGTCCTCTCTGGTGAGCGGCGAGTGTTGCGGGAGCTCGGCGAGGCAGGGCTGCCCAGGACACGGAGCCGGCGGGTGTTCGCAGCGTTGCGGAGACTCCTGCCTGGCTAGAGTGTCCGGGGAATATCGCTCCCCATGGGCAGGGGACATATCGCAGCCACACCGCAGCCACACATCAGCGCTTTGCCTCTTGCACTAGACCGCTGACATCCTCGTTAGCGACAGATCCGTGGCGGTTCCTTGCTTTACCTGCCCAAGGAATGAGCTCTCCAGTATGCTCCCCTTGACATCAGTTGCCAGTGACTGACTTCAGCAAGATCGTGTCATTTGTTTAGAGAGGCTGGTCAGTGGGCACTGGTTTTAGAAGAACATGCTGTTTATGTAGGTTATAGAAACATGCTTCCAATATGGGTCATAAAACTGTTATCGGTAAATAGGTTTTAGTATATGGTCTTTGCCCATCAGAGGATGGGAGACTGTGTCCTGGTATTTGTATTGACTCAGCAGTTAAGATCTAGGGTTTTTTAAGTTTCTCAGCCCTTGTCTTTAGGCAAATGAGTTTCAAGCAGCTTTTTTTTTTTAAATATCCGATCTCACTTTTTTTGCCCTTTTAGCCTGCCTATCAAAACCTGAGACAACGTGTTGACAACTTTGTTTCCAACCACCTGGCAACTCACACTTGGAGTCCTCATCTCAACAAGAATCAGCTGAGAAATAATATTAGGCAGCAGGTTCTCAAGTAAGTCATAAATTGAGTTAATCTGCTGTTTTAAAAGGTATTCATCCCCCAGTGACAGGTGACTGAAAACTTAGAGACAAAGAAGTTCCACAACTTCTACGAAGAGAGAATATTTTCTTAGCTTGAATCAGATTATAATGGTCAAAGTCAGTCATGTGATATGTTATAATACCCTCACATGTAGGGATTCTAGCACTACTGCTACCTCATAAGTAGGTGATTCAGCAAATTACTAGTTGTTGTTAGGTTTTGTGGCTTAAATATTGGGTTATTAATAGGATTGTGGTATGTTGAAGCACAAGTCAATTGCTCAAAGTCATGTTCACAAAACAAGAATCCTTGGACAGACATGATTTCTACAGACAGCTAAAATGTTTGGTAAGACTGCTGGTAAACAGTCATATCAAAATAACTTAGAATAAGCATTTACAGTGACCACAATTTGTGCCATAAACACTCATTCTTCTCTGCCTACTGTTGCCAGATATACTAATATAAGAAGCAGCCTAACGTTGCTCCAAACTAACATGTGTAGATGAGGGGTGTCTTCCTGTCAACTTTAGTGACAGATGAGAAACTTGAGAACAAAAGTACTGGTGGTGTGAATAGTGAGCCTTTGCCACCTGTTGCATAAGTTAGTTTGTAGGAATCAGCACTTGAGGATAGAGCAAAGACAAGTGTTTTGTAGTTCAGACTTGATAACACCATAAATGGAAACCAGGTCTCAAGTGAGGTGTAGCCACAGACAACCTATGCAGTTTTCTAGAGTGTGATGAACAAAAGATAGGCCATTAGGAAGCTAACTGGTTCAACACTTAACCTTTTTATTAAATACAGGTAAGTTAATTATCTGAATTCCACTGTTTAGTAGCTGTCACCTAATGTCATACTGAGAAATCCTGACATTGGGATCATGAAGACAAATGATATAGTGCTGACACATTCCAGGCTGCCCCTTCTGCATGGAATACCCTCCTCAAACTGATTTATAAAGTTAAATACCCTCTTATATAAGTCCCTGTCCAAAACCCCCTATTACTGCAGTGCTACAAGAAGTTAGCTAGTAATGGCATGGTAAAAGGGCTGCTGGTATAGTTTTTATTACTATCTTTCATATTCTGCAAGCTTTTTTTGGACAGGAACAGTTTATTCCTGTGTGTGTTGATAGACATTTTGAGTACTACCTAGACACAAGTCCGCTATGGGTGTTCCTGAAGCAAGTGGGGAAAAAAATTACTTTCTGAGAACTTAGTGCTTTAGTGGAAGTTTTGTGTGTGGAAGGAACACCCTTTAGATAAACCAGACCTGTTTAAGGTGCTTGTGGGAATAAATTTCCTTATATTTAAGTATTAAAATGATTTTGTTTCAGATCTGGAATGTTGGAGTCTGGAATTGACAGAATTATTTCTCAGGTTGTGGATCCAAAGATCAACCACACATTCAGACCTCAGGTGGAAAAAGCTGTTCATGAGTTTTTAGCCACATTAAATCACAAAGAGGAAGCAAGCCCCAGTACAGCCCCTAGTGAGGAAAAAGCAGATGCTTCCATCACAGTACAAGGTATTTTGCCGTTACTCTATGTTGACTGTTTTCTACCTGGTTTTCTCCTCTTGGCAAGTGGTATTATTGATCATCACTAGTTCTGCTGTTAACACTAAATATTTGAGGTGTCAGCAAGATGAACTTTGTGAGAGAGAACAGCCCAGGTTACTGATTTGTTGCTGCTGTGAGGGGTGGGGAGAAGAGGCGAACACTTATAACAATTTCACCACTACTTGAAATCACTCTGTCCTAGAAGTGACAGTCTCAAAGTTAAATACTGACGTTCACAACAGGATCAAGTAGGGTCTATGCTATAAAAGATGAGTAGCCAATTATGTACTGAGATGTAACTGTCTTAATGCAGTTCTTTTGTTTGGAAAGATTTTGGGCATTTAGGCTGTCCTTAAGATACACATGCAGAAGGGACAGAATTAAGGTATTATAATAGTCTAATTATTCATTTTTTTCCCTAACAGACTTCTGAGATTTGAGTTTCATTTGAAAAGTCCTTCCCCTTCAAAAATAATAACCAGTCAATGTAGAAATACATATTTCCTTTTAACAAATGTTATGGAAAACTTGGTTAGCTAAAATGTTTTATTTCTTTTCTCATTCTTTAAGGCGTTTCTACTGCTGCTCCTAGTGCTAATGTAGCTAGTGATGCCATGTCCATTTTGGAAACAATAACTTCTCTTAACCAGGAAGCAAGTGCTGCCAGGGCTTCAACAGAGAATACAAATTCCAAGAACAGTGACAGAACTTCAAAAAGGCTGTCATCTCAACAGAGTGTTGATGGTAGCACAGAGAGAGAACGAAACTCGGAAGACTTGCCAGACCAAGAGAAGCCCATTTGTGATTCTTCAGAAGGAAGTGAAGCAGTTGCAAAGTGTGAAGATTTAAATGAACTCCCCTGTCCAAGTGAAGAAATCAAAAATTCAACAAAAGATGTTAACAATTTAATTCATCCAAGCAAAGAAATTCTACTGGAAAGTGATGACCAGAAAAGTAAATTAACAGATAAAGGTGACAAGAAACCAGAGAGCACCGAGAAAGGGGAAAGAAAAAAAGAGAAAAAAGAAAAGAATGACAAGAAGTTTGACCATTCAAAGAAGAATGATGATGCCCTAAAAGCAAAAGAAGAGAAGCAAGTGAAAGAGAGAGAGGCAGAATCAGTAAAACAGTTGGCTCCTGAAAAAAGCAGCAGTAAACATAAGATAACAGAAGGTATAAAAGAAGGTATAGAAAAGGCAACTTAAAAAGTATTGTGGGATGGAGGGACATTTTGTGTTGGTGTGGGGGTTTTCAAAGGTGAATTTAGAAAGTGAAAAGATGTTGGGCCAACAATATTGGTAACCGTAGTCCTCTTTAACTAGCCATGGAACAGTAAGAGTATAAAATCAACAGTAATGCTAGCTTTCCCCCACAAAGGCCAGAACCCTCATCTGAAAAGGTGGACTTGTAAGAGAAGCCTAAATCTTGCTTGCCTTACTAACACAACATGAATAGCTCCATTGTAGTCAGTGGGGTTATACTTGTGGTTAAAGCAAACATTTGGTCTATAATTCAAACTGTGTTCAGAAATAATGCATCTCTTCTGTGTATCAGAGTTTTTAAAATAACAATAAACTTTTCTTAGGAAATGAGCTAAACATATTGATTTGATAAGTTGCATGATATAACTTTTTTTCTTTTTTTTTTTTAAAGAACATATTTTGGAGGATTTAGACGTGGATGTACTCAGTGACATCACTGTTAGCTCTGTCCATACCAGTGACCTCTCTTCCTTTGAAGAAGAAAGTGAAGAGGAAGCTGTGGTTTCCGATAGCACTGAAGAAGGAGAGATCACATCAGATGGTAAAAAGAATACATTTGTTAGCAATATCCTGGCTGGTGTATTTCCTGCCATTTGAATACATAGTACCTTACAGACTAATCTATTTTGAAGTATATTTGATCATATATGTGTAGTGTGATAATAGAGAATATTTCTTTTGGGGGTGGAATTCATAGCATTTCTGCTGTTAGTAAATAATAGTCGAAATAGATAATTTGGCATTTTAAAATAAAAAGTATTTATCTAGTCCAGTACTTTAAAATTATTTTATTTGTGTGTATTATTTCAGGATGTAGTGGTGACACTTCATAAAAATGCCTTCTGCTTTTTGTGCTGTCTTTTATTTTATTTTTTTCCTTTTATATGAAGTTTGTGTAAATGTACATCTGCACTGCATGCTTCTTTCCGCAGCATGGGGAGTGCATACACGGGTTGCTCTCCTTAGTATGAATGTAAATAACAGTGTAGATGGTGAGCACAGCTTAGGTGAATTGAGTAGAGACATGCCTGAAGGGTGTGGGTATGTACCCGAGTACATATCCTACAAGACTGTCTATTTGCTGAAGCCTGTGTCTCCCTTATCTACATTGCTGTTTTTAGTGATGACAGGCTTTCAGAAGTCTACCGAAATGGTTCCAAAGCAGTCAATCCTACCCAGGAGAAAATTCTGTTGACTGCTGTTTTTAGCAGAGTAGTGTCCTGCTATCTCCCTGCTGCCAGTGCCTTTCCCCATCACAGGGAACTGCTGGAGTCTTTCCCTGCTGTAGGAAAAGATTCTGGCAGGGAGAAGGCAGCAGGGAATGACTGCCAGCACCCCACTGCTGAAGCCTTTCCTTGCTGCAGTGAAAGGCTCTGGGAGCTGTTGAAGCCTTTCCCTGCAGTCTCCCCCTGCTAGAGCCTTTCACTGGCATGGAACTACACACCACAGTGGGACTCGGCCTGCTTTTCACTGCAGCGTGTAGCTGCACGTACACTATGTGGCGCTGCCAGTGGTGTGTATTGTAGACGTAGCCTTAGACTGATATTCTGACTTGAACCCAGGTGTAATGTGAGCAGACCATTTGGGGATCAGGGAGTTGTTACAGCCCTAGGATTGCAGGAATTCCCAAAGGCTACATGATTTTGGTGGAGAAGAGGGGGATAGGTCCAGATTTAGGATTAGTGGATGTGGGGGGGGTCCTCATTTGTGATCTTTTCCTTTCTGTCCTCTCCTAGTCCTGGGCAACTCTACAATTCTTTGATACTTTGAGGCTTTAGGGAGGCTTCTGTAGTCAGCAGAATTTTCTCCTGGTTCGGATTGACTGCTTTGGAACCATTTTAGTAGTCTTCTGTAAGCCTGTCATCACTGTAAATTTCATTGTGCCCAGAAATGAGTGGGAAGAATTGAGTTAACTAACATGACATTGTCTGTAACTGTGCAGTCAATGTAAACCATGACAAATTGGATTCAGCATTGTCAGTTATGGCTAAATTTTGTAATGTATTTCAGGGATGCAGCTCTGTTGCATTGGTAAAGCCCAAATATACAGTATGTATATTTTACTGAATAAACCTGACAAAATAAAATGATAGATTTGCTTGTGTTATTTCAATCAGCATAGTACCTCAGCATTAACTGATCCATACATGAACTTAGGTCACTTGTAAAGTTCCTGTACAGAAAAAAATCCATGATTTCTAAATCCACAAATATTGTGCTGATTTTTTTGGTATGTGAATAATGTTTGATTTTTACAGATGAGTGTATCTGCATCCCGAAAATACACGTGGGGTTTGTCTTCATTACAAAATTTAGCCATAGCTGATGTAATGCTGTACACAATTTGTCATGGCTGAAATTATATATATAAAATGTCCTTAACTATGTTAAATGACACCTTTTATAGTACCAAAATGGAATGAATTTTTAAATCTAATTGCTTCTCTGAGTTTGTGCAGTTTATTTATATTTTGCATTTTTCTCTTGACAATGTGAATGGATTGATCACTTCTCATACTTTAGTAACATTTGGCTGTAAACACTGAATTGGAATCTCTTTGAAACCATTTTTTTAAAGGAAACAGTTCTCTTGGTCTTAGATTTTATGGAAGTTCGTTTTTACAAAGCTTAAATTTTACCATAACAATGTCACTTAAATTTACGTCCGCTTTTTTACTGTCTAGATGAAGAAGAGAAGAACAATCAGAGTAAAACAAAGCCTCAGACTAATGAGGTTTGCGATGGAAAAGCCAAACCTGTCCGTCACGCATATATTCACAAGCCTTTTCTGTACTCCAAGTACTACAGTGATTCCGATGATGAACGGACTGTAGAGCAACACCGTCAGTCTATTGTAAGTTTTAATATAATCACTATTAACATTTTAACTCCATCTGATTGTTTTCTCAATACAAAAATTATGCCCTTTATTAAGTTTGTTTTTTCCGCTGGACGCTGCTGATACTTCTATAGACTGTCTCCAGCACCATGTGGTCTGTCAATATTTCATGGCAGTGATCCATTGACAGTCATTTGAGAACTACTGGCTTATCTAACTATCCAGCTCCTCCTGTTTATCATCAGTCAGAGTTTGTTGTAAATGTCAGATGAAGCACTGAGTGTGCGGTGTCTTCCCAACATCTCAGCAAAGGATGGATTCTTTCTTGGCTAACTGAGTAATTTGGAGAAGAATGAAGTGAAAAAGACTGCACAGATGGGGGAGTCTGGGGCCAGCAAGCTGAGTGTACTCTGCCAGTTGAGGGAAGGGGAAAGAGAAGAAATCCCTTATCTACCTACCACCATCTATCGAGATGGATTGTACATCTCTTTAATATAACAAGAACTGGTACCTGTTTGGCCCCAACTATCTTCCTCGCTCCTCTTCCATGTAATGCAGTTAATACAGCCCTTCAGCTGCAGTAATTCCTGCTGTCTCTGACCAGCATAAGGGGGAAGAGATGTTCAGGTGTACACGTTGGCCTGGTTGGAGGGCTGGGATCTCATTTACATGTTTTGGACATGTACTTGGAGTAAGTCTCATAGTCTTTGTGCCTGTTTCTTCACCTGTAGAATAGGGTAAAACCTTCCCATCTCAACCAGCAAATCTATTGAGTTTCTCATCCTCTACCACTCCCCTCCCATCCCCTAACCTTTCCAGGATAGACTGGCTTGCTGGACTTTCATTTTATGCAGCTTTTCTGGGTTTATGCACCACAATACCGCTGGGTTACACTGGGCTCTAGGTGTGGCCATGTAATTCTTATGTACAACAGAGTTGAGGGATGAAAGAAAAGAATTGTAAGCTTCTTTGAAAGTGGAGGTAGCCTTGTCTAGTGGACTGAAATTGGGGCTGGGAACCAGGAACATCCTAGCATAATGCTGTCTCTGACATGGAATCATAACCTCCGTGCCTGCCCATTCTCCACTTGTAGAATGGGGATAAAACCTTATAGGCTCGGGAAGGGGTTAATATCTCGAAGTATTTTATGAGGTTTATTTTGAATTAAAGTTTGTACAGCACTTTGTAAACTATAAACAGCGCTATTTGAGAAGTTACTGATTTTTTTTTTGCTCTTGTACTGAAACGCTGAATTCTGCAGAAGCGTAGAAATTTACTTGTATAATAGTTTTTTGATTTTTTTTTTTTTTTTTTTTAACAACTTTCATCATTCTTCATTTGGTTTAATGATACAAATAAATCACCTTTTTCATTGTTTTTTCTGTCTTCAGGCCAGAGAAAAAGAAGAGAGACTCGTAAGGAGGCAGATTAATAGAGAGAGACTTGAAGAGAAGCGTAAACAGAAAGCTGCAGAGAAAACAAAGTCTCTGAAAAGTGGGAGTCAGGCTGCTGAAGGTGATGTTAAAATTACAAGTTAAACTTGGTTGTTTTAACCAAATAAGGTGAAATTCTGGTTCCTTCGAAGTCATTGAGAGTTTTGCAGTTGACTTCAATATGGCCAGAATTTCACTCATAATATTATAACTAAGTACTGTATTGTGCAAAATTCCATATGTAACTTTTTCATGTCCACAGTGACATTCCTGAAACATAACAAAAGCAGGATTAGTAATTCCCAAACTGTTTACAATGTCACTTACAAAAATAATAAAAAGACACGCTTCTCAAACACTGTAACTGTTTGTTGCATATTTTAGGTAAAAGTGGCCTGAACTTGGAAGAGTCTTCAACAAAAGATTTTGAAATGAAAGTTACTGGTACCAGCATTAAGGATGTTCTTAAAGAACAGAAGTTTTTAGAAAAAAAAGTAGCCCTGAGCAGGAAAAGAAAAAGAGATTCAAGGTATTCCTTATGTTTGTTTTTAAAAAATTAGATTCATACATACTCACTTTTGCTTATAAAAAAAACTTCTCTTCACTTTTTTTCAGTCACCACATACCCATTATAACAATTTCCCCTTAAAGCATGCAAAAATATTTGGGGGAAGTAAGCTTAATTTGAGACAAAAAATGTGATTTATTTATTTTAAGATATTTATTTTAATTTATCATGGGGTTTTCCCATTTAACTACTATGCTTCTAGTTTAATGTATTGATAACCCCCTAGTAGCCAGCTCCTGCTATATTATAATATAATTAAAGTATGTATTCTGAATGCCTCTGATCATCTTTCTTTTATGTGCATTTAAGTGTGTGGTTTTTGTGATCCTTCTAATGTCAGACTTCCAGCCCCCAGCTCACCACCTGTCTCTCTCTTGGTTTCTCTCTCCAGTCCTAAGTGCCTCTGAGCACGGTGGGTGTGGGAAGAGTGAATTAACCAGTGATGTTTGCTGAAGTGAATTAAAGGTCTTCCACTGTCAATTCAATCGATAATGCAACCAAACTAATTCATTGCCTGATTATGTATATATCTTTAACCTTTCACAAACTTTCAGTTTAAAACATACAATGAAAATAAAAGTGTATGAGGTGTAATTGAGGCTGAGAAATTCACCACTTGGTAATCGTGAAGTGGAGCGTTAAGCCTGAGATTTGTACTTTAATTCTTTCCCCTTGGGCTTATGCCTTACTAATTGTTTTAATATAAATTATTTATTAATTTAGTCATAGAACCATAAAAATGTAGGACTCAGAGACCTTAAGAGGTCATCTAGTCCAGTGGTTCTCAGCCAGGGTTCTGGGACCCCCCCGGGGGCCGCAAGCAGGGGAGCCGCCAAGCAGGGCCAGTATTTTATTTTTCTGGGGCCAACGGCAGAAAGCTGAAGCCCCATCCCATGGGGCTGAAGCCTGGGGCCCTGAGCCCCACCCCCTAGGGCTGAAGTCGAAGCCTGAGCAACTTAGCTTCGTGGAGCGGCATGGGGCCCGGGAAGTTGTCCTGATTGCTACCCTCTAATGCCAACCCTGGATTTTATATGCTGAAAAACCGTTAATATGGCAGATATGGGCCGTGGAGTTTTTATAATATGTTGGGGGAACCTCAGAGAGAAAAAGGTTGAGAACTCCTGATCTAGTTCAGCCCCCTGTGCCAAGACAGAACCAAGGATACTTAGACCATCCCTGACAAATGTTTGGAGGTTTTAAAAAACAGGTTAGACAATGATGAGCTTTCTGCAACCTCCCATAGAAGCCCATTCTAAAGCATAACTACTCTTATCGTTAGAAAGTTTTTTTCCTAATATCTAAACTAAATCTCCTTGCTGCAGATTAAGCTCACTACTTCTTGTCCTATTTTTAGTGGACATGAAGACCAATTGATCACAGTTCTCTTTATAACCGCTCTTAACACATTTGAAGATTATTAACAGTTCCCTCCTCAGTTGTATTTCTCAAGCCTAAACATACCCAGTTTTTTTTAACTCTTCTTCATGGGTATGGTTTTCTAAATCTTTTATCATGTTTTGTTGCTCTCCTATGAACTTTCTAATCTGTCCACATCTTTCTTAAAGTTTGGCACCCAGAACTGAACACAGTATTCCAGTGGAGGCCTTACCAGTACCAAGCAGAGTGGGACAAGTTCCTCCTGTGTCTTACATACAGCTCTCCTGTTTTAATATACCCCTAAATTATATTAGCCCTTTTCGCAACTGCATTGCATTGTTGGTTTATATTCAATTTATGGTCCACTATAACCCCCAGATCCTTTGCAACAGAACCACACCTAGCAAGTTATTCCCAATTTTGTAGTTGTGTATTGGAATTCTTTCATTCTTAAGTGTCTTTATTGAATTTCACCTTGTTGGTGTCAGACTAATTCTCCAACTTGTCAGGGTTGTTGTGAATTCTAATCTGTCCTGTAAAGTGCTAGAAATCCCTTTCAGCTTGATTTCATCCCAGACTTCATAAGATGCTCTCCACTCCACTTTCCAGATAATTAAAATATTTAATAGTACTAAATCCAAGACAGACTCTACTAGATATGTCCTCCCATTGTGACAGAAAACACTGAAAACACTCCTGAGTACACTTGAGTCTTTCAACCAGTTGTGCATCTGCAGTATACTAATTTAATCTAGACCACATTTCCATAGTTTGCTTATGAAAATGCGACTGTGTTAGACTTGCTTAAAACCGAGATGTATCATGTCCACAGCTCCGCCCAGCCCACCCCATCCACTAGGCCAGTAACCCTGTCACAGAAACAAATTAGGTCAGTTTGGCATGGTTATTACTTTATTACCCTATCCTTTAGGTGTTTACAAATTGATTGTTTTATAATTTTGTTCCAGTATCTTTCCATGTATTGAAGTTAGGTTGACAAATATATAATTCCCCGAGTCCTCTTTGGTCCTCTTTTTTTAAGATAGGTACCTATGTTTTCCCTTCTCCTATACCCGGGGACTTCACCCATCCTTCATGAATTCCCAAAGGTAATTGCTAAGGCTTCTGAGATTGCTTCAGCTAGTTTCTTAAGGTGTAGTTCATCAGCCCCTGCTGACTTGAATGCATTTAATTTATCTAAATATTCTTTAACATGTTCTTTCCCTATTTTGGCTTGAATTCCTTCCTCCCAATGCATGGTGCAGTGCAAACTGGAATGTGTTATGCATCCTTACAGAGAGTATCAGCACAGTCTCCAGATTTGGCTTGATTTTTAAGTCTCGAGACATACATAAGAAGCCAAGTTTGTGGAAGATCAATTCAGTATTTTAAAATTTCTTTTCTGTAGAAAGCAGTAGAGTAAGGATACAGACAGGGATGTTTGTTTTTGCCTGTGCAGTGGTTCTCTTTGCTCATCCAAGTTACAGGGGACACTTAGTCATGCTTAACAGTACTAATACTTGTGTAGTACTTTACATTTCAAAGCACTGCACAGACATTAATTAATCTTCACAGCACATCTGTGAAGTAGGTAAGTATTATCCCCATTTTGCATATGGAGAAATAGAAGCTTACTGTGTTAAATGACTTGCCCAAGGTTATGCAGCAAGTTCTTGTTAGATGCTTTAGTGTGCAAATGTCTATTTTTTTCTTAGTTTAAAAACTGATCGTCTGTGAGTTGATGACTTAGAAAAATGTCGTAACAATTTAGTCTAATGCTTTGACTATCTATTTTAGGCATGTTGAAGATAGTTGGCAAAAGAAATATGAGCATCCTGAAGAAGATTCCAAAGAAACACAAAAGACAAATGAGGTTTGTGTCATAGCTCAACTAGTAAACTTTATTTTAAATTTCATATCAAAACATCTTTGTTTTACTGTACAGAAATTATCAACTGTCTCTAATCTGTTCATTTTTAATTGGAAAAATGATAATCTGTATATACTACATTTCTCTACTACTAGATTAATCTTTATGAATTATTTTTCCCTGTAATTCTTTCTCTTGGTTTAATTTTCTAGCCTTTGTTATTTTAGTAATGCTGCTTTGCAGCTTTTTAGAACAGCTAGTGTAGAAAACCTTTGTAGTGTTGCAATAAGTAGGAGGAGTTAGGGAGGTTATATTATCTCTGTATTTGACATTGATGGAATACTGTGTCCAGCTCTGGCATTCATACTTCAAGAAAGACGTTAAAGAAGAGCTATGAGAATTATAAAAGATTTGGTAAGCGTGCCTTATAGGAGAGATTGAAGAAGTTTCATTTGTTTAGCTTATCAAAGAGAGGGTTAAGGGGTGATTTTGATCAGTTTATGGATGGGGAACAGAAATTTGATAATAGGGCTCTCCTTCTAGCAGACAGATGTACAGTAAAATTTGTGTTTTCTGGCACTTTACCAACCGGAAAGCTCTATAAATCAGCATTTCTGATCTTCAATAGGGTTGCCAGGTGTCTGTTTTTTCACCGGAACGCCTGGTCAAAAAGGGGTCCTGGCGGCTCCGATCAGCACCGCTGACCAGGCTATTAAAAGTTCGGCTGGTGCAGGGCCGGCAGGCACCCTACGTGGCTCTGCATGGCTCCCCGGAAGTGGCGACATGTCTCTGCTGCTCCTAGGCGGAGGAACGGCCACAGGGGCTGTGGGCACTGCCCCGTCCCGAGTGCTGGCTCTGCAGCTCCCATTGACTGGGAACTGCGACCAATGCGAGCTGCAGGGGCTGCGCCTCCGCTTAGGAGCAGCAGAGATATGCTGCCTCTTCCAAGGAGCCACCCGAGGTGAGCGCCGCCCGGATCTGGAACCCCAAAGCCCCTCCCATGCCCCAGCCCCCTTCCCCGCGCTCCCTCCTTCATCCAAACTCCTTCCCAGAGCCTGCACGCGCACACATCCCGCACCCAGCCCTGAGCCCCCTCCCGCACCCAAACTTCCTCCCTCTTAGTTAACCAGAATTTTTGACTTACCGGCACTCCCCATGCCTCCAACATGCTGGATAACTAAGTTTTTAGTGTAACAAGATTTAGTGGCTGGAAATTCAAGCTTGACAAAATCAGACTGGAAATAAGGTGCAGTTTTTTAATAGTGAGAGTGATTAACCATTGGAACAATTTACCAAAGGTGGTGAGATTCTTCTTGATTTAAAAATTTCTGGTGATGATTGGATTTATTTTAAAGATAAGCTCTAGTTCAAATAGGAAATAATTCAGGGAGGCCTGCTAATTCTGATTATTATTTCATATTTGTACCTATTGGGAGCGAGGAAATTAATTTGGGGTTCTTACAAGAAATATTATGTAACAAATTATTTCAAAGATCTAAATTAAGATGATAAATGGATTCCTCAGTGTAATGAATGTACTGATTTTTTTGGTGGTGTTGTTTTAGACCTGTGAAAAAATCTCTTCAAAGGAGCTGAAGCATAATCATGGAAAAAGCGAAGTGACTAAGCCTGTTAGAAGAGTTTCAGAGTCAGTACATTCAACTGAGGAAAGCAAAAATGATCCTAAAGTGGAAAGAGAACATAAAAGAAAAACCTCTACCTCTCTTCAGATAGAAGGAACGCAGCAGGACACAGAAACAAGGGATCCCAAAAAGCAGCTAGAGAGAGCTGAGATTAGTACTGATGAACTGCAGAAGCAGAAATATGCCTTTAAAAATGAAAAACATCTGAAAAAAGATGATACAGAAATTCAAAATTTGAGAAGTGTTCCCAAGAAAGAAGTCAAATCATTTAGAGATAAAAATGAAAAAGAGAGAACTCTTTCAGAAGATAAATTGTTAGTAAAACATAAATACAAAGGAGACAGTGTACATAAAATAAATGATGATATTGACCTCCATTCTTTTGAGAGAAGCTTGAAAGGCGAGGATAGTGTTCAAAAACATAATCAACAAACAAAGGTTCCATCAGATGATAAATCTGAAAAAAAAAGTAAACACAGAAGCGAAAGGAAAATATCAACAACTAGCAAAGATGGAAAAAATGTTTCTGAATACACTTTAAAAAATGAAGAAATGTTGCGTAAAGAAAATAACAAAAAAGACAGACACATTTCAACAGAAAAGTCAAGAGCAGAATACAAGTCCAAAAGGTCATCAAGTGATTCTAGGCCACAGAAGGATTCTCAAGGTAATTCTAAGCAACTTGTTTCTTCATCACAGAGAAAGAGTGAAAGCTATTTAGAAGATAAACATGAAATAGAATCAACTAATTCAGATAGTAATTTAAGGCAAGAAGATAGTATTCACAGAGATAGACGAAGATCGAAGAGCTTCTTAGAAGACAAGTTTTTGTTAAAGTCTAAATCTAAGAGTCACAGTAAACAATCCAAACCAATTGAAACAGAATTACAAGAAAGTTGTACAAAGCACGAGACTGTTCAGAAACCAGACAAAGATAAGAATATGGAAGAGAATGACACAGATAAACAACGCAAATCCAAGAATGAAGATAAAGTTTTTGATGAAAGCATTGTTGATTTTGAGGTAGAAAGTGGGATGCACTCAATTTATAGTTCGCAAAAAGACTTTAGCCACAGAGTTAAGTTACAAGCAGGCGAAAAGGTAACTGTAAAAGAGAAAAATAAGAGTGATAAAGATTTAAGTTATTCCAAACTAGAAAGAAAGCTGTCAGTAGAAGGTCACAAAAGCAGAAACTTAAAGCATAGCAATAAGGAAATGAAGAAGAAGGAAGAAAGTAACAAATTGGAGGACAAAGATATTAAAGAAATAGACAGTAACCATGAAAAGGTGCAAGGGATTACGATTATGGATAAAAAGTCAAGTAAGAAATTATCTTGTGAAAATAAAAAAGGAAACTTGTCAGCCCATGAAGTGACAATGGAAGAGGAAAAATTAGCAACTGATATATTTGTAACCAGTCATATTCCAGCCACTCAAAGTCCAATCAGGACTAGTGATGGCTTGTTACATTCTGAACAAGGAGAAGAGCCAATGGAAGTTGATTCAGAACAGACATATGCAAAAGTACATGAAGCATCTAAAATTGAAGAAAAAAGCAGTAGTAATTCACTACTAGACATGGACTCTGAAAATGCTGCAAAAGAAAATATGAACCTACATAATTCAAAAAATGAATTAAGAAACAGGTTGGCAGATTTTGAAGCATGTGTGTCAGAGTTTCCAGCTGACAGAAATTTTGAACAAACCATTGAACATGTAAAAAATCCTATTGAAGGAGTTGATGCACTAGATACTATGTCCAAACAAGCTTCTGAGGAGCAAGGACCCATTAAACAAGGGGCATATCAAATGAACATTGTGTATGAAACAAGTGGCAGAATTTTACTTAATGCTCCTATTAAGGAGCAGACTTCAGAAGATGCCAGAAAACCAAAAAAATTAAACAAAGTCAATCCTATTGAAGAAAGTCTTTCTTTAGCAATTAATTCATGCAGACAAGATGCTTCCCATAAAAAGTCCATGGATATATGTATCTCAGACTTCACAGACTCTTTGCCTAATGTAGCTAAAGAGGAATCTCATACTTTAGATAAGATTTGTTTAAAGAAAGACTCCTTTATTTTAGACAACAGTGCATCACAAACTGCATACATGGAACAACAGGGTAGCCCTGTGCTAGGCTGTGTTATGAAAGAAGCTGAGGTCACCATGATAAACACTGAAAAAAAGGATGGTGAGACTTGTCTAATTGGTGAACAAGCAGTAGGAGAGACCATGAGTGATGTAAGTATACAAGAAGGTTATGATCAAGTGACTATGTTAGATAGTGTACAAAGAAGAAATGTGTATAATGTAACTGGTGGAATAGAAGGCAAAAGCTCGATGACTGACCAAGCTGCGGATCATGAAGGTATAAGCATGAAAAAATCTATTTTGATGAACCTGGGGAAAAAAGAAAGTGATGATAACTTAAATATAGGCGCTGCTGCAAAGGAAGAAAAGGGTAGCATGGTGGACATTGTCAAAAAGAGTGAAGGACATGATATGGGTGACGTGGTAGAATCTTCTTTGTTGCTAGTGCCAATGAATGTTATAAGAGTTCCAGAGGAAATAATTAAAGACTCTTTTATAGTTAGTGGAGCAGAAGAAAGTGATGGCATAATAACTGACACTGAAAATAAAAATGAAAGCAATGTAGTGGGCACCAGTGCAGGAAGTGTTGATCACATATACAACAGGCTAGAAACAACTGAGGCCACTGCAATAGGAACTAGCACAGAGAAAATGATTGAGAGCACTGTAATGGCCACTAGTACAGGAGAAGGAAAAGGTGAGGGTGCTGCAATACACTCTGAAAAGGAAAGTGATGCCACAACTACTTGCTCAGAAGAAGAAAGTGAGGTTACTTTAATCTGCACAAGCATAGAAGCCGATGAAGGTTTCACGACAAGTATATGGGCAAAAAGCAATGAAGGTGTCAGTTTCAGCACAGAAGCAGATGGTGAATGTACTGTTGCAGCAGCTGAAGAAGGTAGCGGTGTTGTCACTGGAGGATTTGCAGAAACAGAAAGTTTCCTAACTAGTACAAAGGAAGGAGAAAGTGCTGAGTGCACCATGATTTATACAGAAGAAAATGGTAAAGATTCAGTCAATGCAGGCAGAATAGAAATTGAGGATAATGTGAACAGTGCTGGGACAGAAGAAAAAGATGATGCTGTAACTAGTGCAGGCTCGGAAGAGAAGTGCAAGACTTCAACTTGTAGACGTACAGGCAAATTTGAAGGTTCTGTTACCTGTATAGGTGAAATTGAAAGTGATGGTGCTGTAACCAGTGCAGGCACAGAAGCAGGTGAAGGATCCATGAGCAGCAACAATTCAGATGAATGCCAGAGCAATGTAACTGGTGCTGACCAGTTAAAAGAAAGTGAGGGTGCTGTGACTTGTACAGGTGCAGAAGAAAGAGGTCATGGCTTCATAATTGGCTCAGTGACTGGTGTAGATGCACAAGAAGACAGTGCTGTAACTGGTGCATGTGTTGAAATGGTCATGAACAACAGTACCATGAGTGGAACAAGTGCTGACAAAGGTGAAGATATTGTAAATGGTGAAAGTGCAGTGACCAGCACAGGCATAATAGCAGAAGATGATGCTGAGACTGCAGCAGTCTGCACAGGACTAGAAGATAGCAATGAAAGTTTTGCAGTTGGCTTAGATGTAGAAAAATGCGAAAGTGCAATGGACAGTACAGGAGCAAAAGAAAAAGCTACTATCACTATGATCAGCATAGGGCCTTGTGACGATGAAGGCTTTGTGACTAGCACAGGTGCAAAAGAAGAGGATGAAGAAGGTGAGGGTATTGTGACCAGTACAGGAAGAGGAAATGAAGAAATAGAGCATGCTTCAACCTGTGCAGGAATAGAAGGTGAAAGTGCACTTATTTGTATAGCATCAGAAGAAGGTGAAAGTTCGATTATCTGCATAGTTGCAGAACAAGTAGAAGCTGAGTCTGGTATGGCTGCCACAAATATAAATAAAGATGGGGTTGACAGCAATACTGGTGCAAAGAAAGAAGCTAATGGTGGCATAATCTGCAAAAGTGCAAAGGGGATAGTTGAGAGCAGCGTGACAAGTGCAAGCATAGCAAATGAAGACACTCTGACCCCAAATACAGAAGAGGAGGATGCCATGATGTCTATAGATGTTGAAGCATATGAGGGTCCAATGACTAGTGTAGTGACAGAGAAAGATAAGGGTCAGTCTGCTGCTGCAGCTGAAGAAAAGAATGGCAATAGTGCCAATGGAAGTCATGGCAGAAAATGTGAGGGTCCCATAACTAGTGCAGTCACAAAGAAAGAGGAGAGTCCTCCTGCTTCTACTGATGAAGAAAAAGCTAAAGGTGACGTGATCTCCACCAGTATCGTAGAAGAAGGTGATGCTCCCATGCCATGTTCAGCCACAGAAATTGAAGAAGGTTCCCTCACTGTTGCAAGAACAGATGAAAATGAAAGCTCTGTGGTCTTAATAGACAAGGAAGAATTTGAGGCTCCCAGGCCTAGTACAGCCACAGAATTCAAAGAGACTACATACACTGCCAGCAGTAAACAAGCAAAAGATGAGTGCACCATGATTTCCACCAGTATTGTGGAAGAATTTGAGGCTCCCATGCCCAGTGTAGCTATGGAATATAATAGTCAGGTCACTGCTGCAAGAAAAGAAGTGAATGAGAGTACTATGTTTTGTATAGACATGGAGATATATGAGGTTGCCATGCCCAGTGCATCCAGTGCTAGAGATGATGGAAATCATCCAACTGCAAGCGGCAAAGAAGAAAAAGATGAGTGTGCTATGATTTCCACAAGTATAATGGAAGAACAAGTGATCCTCGTGTCCAGTGAAGCCACAGAGGATAGGATTCAGCATGTTGCTGCAGGCACAGAAGCAAAAAGTGACACTGCCATGATCTCCACAAGTATGGAATATTTTGAGGCTCCTGTGCCCAGTGCAGCCGCACAAGATGAAGATCAACTCACTGCTTCAGGAACAGAAGGAAGACTGGAGGCTGCGATGATCACCAGAAGTGGGACAGAAGAATGTGAGATAGTCCTGATCAGTGCAGCCACACAAGCTGAAAGTCAACTCATTGCAGCAGAAACAGAAGAAAAAGATGAGAGTTCCATGATCACCCCAGATGCAGCAGAAGAATGTAAGGTTGTTGAGACCAGTGCAGCGAGAGATGAGCAGCATGAACTAACTGCTCTAAACACAGAAGGAAAAAGTGGTGGTTCTATGATTATTGTTAGAAAGGTGGTAGAATGTGGGTCTCCAATGCTGAGAGTTGCCAGCAGCAATGAAGATCAACACATTGCTTCAAGTATAGAAGATAAAGAGGAAGGTGCTGTGATCACTCTCAGTACAATGGAAGAATGTGACAGTCTTTTCACCTTCTCAGTCATAGAGGAAAATCAGCTCGTTGCTGCAAATACAGAAGTAAAAGATGAAAATGTCATCTTTAATAGTACCAAAGAAATTGAATGCATCCTGTCATCTACAGGCCCAGAAAAAAGTGATAGTTCTTTGCCTGTGGGTGGTAGAGAAGGAGATGAATGCATATGTAGGGGAGAAAAGGATATTCATGAGGATGCTGTGATGGGAGAATCAGTAGTAGCTAAGATCACATCAGACACTGAAGTTGCAGAAACAGCTGAAACTACAGTGAACCTCATAAGTGTAGATGAAGCCCTCTGTATGGAGATTAGTACAGAGTCTACAGTCATTGTTAGCCCTTCTACAGAGATGGGTGCAAGTGGTGAAAGAGCAGAAGAGTATATTCCATATGTGGAATTTACATCAGAACCTTGTATTCCTTCAGAAGAAGCAAAGAGGAATGATAATTTTAAAAACATAGACTATAATGTTAACAGTAGCTTATTATTAGAAAGTGACTTTTCTGAAGCAAGGACTTCACCTCCTAGGGCACAAACTCTTCCGCTAGTTTCTGAACATGAAAGCAAATTGGCTGTAAATACCAATCAGGGTGAAATAACTGTAGAAGCAAAACTGGGAGAAAAGAGTGACTTCCCTGTGTCGCATATGGATAAACAATTTGAGAATGATGGCAAAAAGAACACCGTGGAAGTAGATGATAACCTTGGAATCGAAGTTTCTTTTCAACAAAATACAAGCTTCAATTCAGGTAAGGTTTTCTCTTTCTCTTCCCTCCTGCACCCCCTTTGATTTATAAACTGCATGTACCTAACATACTTTGTAGTTCCTGAATCTACATATGTAGGGGAAATTCTGTTGAAATGCCCTATAATGGTCTGTCTGGTACTGATGGATCTTTTCTTTTGAGAAGGGTGTAACACCTTCTCATGAAAATCAGCCTCTCCCATTAAGGCCTGGTCTACACTTGGGGGGAGTGGAAGATCGATCTAAGATATGCAACTTCAGCTACGAGAATAGCGTAGCTGAAATCGACGTATCTTAGATCGACTTAGATTGACTTACTTCGCGTCCTTGCAGCGCGGAATCGACGGCCGCTGCTCCCATTAATTCCGCTTCCACCTCTCGCCCTGGTGGAGTTCTGGAGTCGACAGGAAGTGCGTTCAGGGATCGATCACTACCCGCTGATCCGGCGGGTAGTGTAGACATACCTTAAGTAATGTCTCTTTCCTGTCTAGTGACTTACACAGTCACAGAGGCTCACAATACGACCACTCAAATATTACCTTTCAATATGGGATTACAGATGTCATGAATGAAATTAATGTATGCAGCAACTGACAAGCATTCAATAAAGTCTCACCACATTCTTATAATTCATACTTCTTTTAACAATGGTAACACACATGTGATTCCAGCTATGTATTTGGCAGTGGTCAGTTGAGACCTGGGGACCTCGACATGAGCTGCCAGCATCAGAGTTACTTCATTGCAGATTCAGAAGAAATTGGGCTGTATAAGAAAGAAAGCTCTCAGATATACTATATCTTCATTAATAGTAAAGGAAACAGAAAATACTGGTCAAGTAATTTTCCTTTTATAAATGCTTTCTTCTTCTCTCTCAGGTTTTTTCACTAATAAAGGTAGAAGAAATACATTAAACATTGTAAGACAAATTTAGCTTCCAGAAAATATGCCAAATTGACAAACCTGAAGACTGAAGTTCACTATGTATAGAATAGGGACAAGTATGGGCCATGACAATGCAAACTTCCACTCATTGCCCTGCAAATCTTCCTCAACCCTGTCTCCTCTGGGGAATACTGGGTAGTCCAATCTTCCTATGCAATTTTTGTTCTCCGCTGAAACAGCCTACATGGATGCCAGTTGTTGTACTCATTTTATTTGGTGGACTGCAACCAGTGAGTCATTTCACATAGATCATCAGGCAGCCTTCAGATGGTAATGACTTTTGGTTACTAAGATTTTAAAAAATGAGTTCCTGAAGACTTCAGAATCCATATTTAGATATGTAATTAATTGACCTTATTTTCAGAGGCGTGGCGCACCCTGTGGCTCCCATTTGAAGTGTATGTCGGAGGGGTGACTTTTCAGGATCTTGCAAAAAGACAATCATTATATTAGTTGGAGCTATTGAATATTTAGCCTCTCTGAAAACCTGGTCATTTATTTGGATGCCTAATTATGGACTTAAACTCTTAACTTTAGGCATCACCTTCTTCTACGGTACTAGTAGAGATCACGTCACCTTTAGCTTTTTCTTCATCAGTAGAAGCAGGAGGACTCTCATCTTTCTTTGTGACTGCACTGATTATGGGACCCTCACATTTTGTGCCATGACTTCCATGGGCACTATGGTCATTCTTTTCTTCAGCTGCAGCAGCAGACTGACCCTTATCTTTCTCTCTCACTACACTAGTAATTTTAAAAAAAATAAAATCTTGATTTATGTCCCTTAGTGTAACTCCTGAGCTATCTAGTGACTCATACAGTTTTAATGGACTATTTAGATTTTTACATAATGAAGTCTGTTGATATTTACTAACAGTATTTAAAATAAAATGTTGAATATTTTCCATAATTTTCAAAATTAAGCTGAGAGAAACGTGGAATCCAATGTTCTCTACCCCAAGTCTTCCATCAAAACGTAAAAAAGTGGATGGGAGAGTGAACTTTATTTTGTGGGGGACAGATTATTTTCAAAATGATTAATTCATTTCATCACTGGGGTAGCTACATCAGATTCATCAAGTTTATATGATGTTCCTGGGGAACAGCAGTCCTATTGCGGTTCTACACAAATTAATAAAATTGTTAATCTACTTATATTTCATCAGGCAAGAAAGAAACTTTACCAATCTTGGCTGAAGAACTGGAACTGAAAACAAACTTGAAGGCTGAAGAGGTATTTTGAAAATAGCGATAACATTCTCTTCTGTGTAGTTGTGCACAATCTTAAGTTGAAATTTTCTTTTTTATATTTATTACTATTTAAATAGAATGTGTGTGCAACTAAAACTAAATTTGAATCTTGCAAGCTTTAAAGGGACATTCTCCAGATATGTAGCTGCAGCTTTTCAAGTGACTCGTATTTAAATTGCACACATGCACCTTACAGATTATTCAGCAGTAGAATCTGTTGCCTGTTCCAATGGTGTACTTCCCCCTTTTAAATAGCTACATAATGTCTCAAACTGTGCCTCCCCCCCCCCTTTTTTTTAAGGGTTGAAGTCATATTGTGAATATGCTTATTATGATAAATAGTTCTTCTGAACATACTTATGCATGCATAAATTTTATAATCCTTAATATCCATTAGTTAAGTATTTTGAAATGAACAGATGCTACTGATGTTCATTTTCTCTGCTCCACTTTTTTGTGCTGAGCTGCAAAATCACTTGTTTCAAGAGAAAGCCAGGGAAGACTGGAAAAATTGACTGTCTAAGGAAGATATTTTTATTGCCACAACAGCTACATACTCTGGTGATAACTACTTTAGAAGAACTTGTAGATGGAATACACCACTAATCTAGATTTATACTAAAGTACCTTCAAAGAACTTCACTTACAGGGAGAATAATCCCTAGAAACTGCATCTGGATTTCAAGTGATTTCTCTTGAGATCTCTACATTACAATAATCCATTGTTTCTGTGGCAGATTTAACAGTTAAGTAGAACTAATGGTGCTGTACTTTTTGGTGATATAACACTGCTAATCCCCACTACTAAACTAAAATGATGTATCAATATTTGATTGAAAAGCTGTTTAAAATCTTGTAATTCAAAGCTCTCTCCACTGCTTTGCTGAGGCTATACAGTGATACCCGTTACTATGGATACGAGACATTTTTCCCCCCCCCATAGACCTGAAGTATTTTGTTTTCTTTGTATGCTGCTTTTAGCCACAAAAGTCTAGAAGTCCAACAAGGGAAGAACTGCATGAGGAGCCTCATATTGAAGAGTGTCTAAAAGGTAGAGTTATTTTGTTGTGGCTTAGTACGCTTGTTTGGCACTGGTGCAGCCCCTACTGAAATATTTTGTCCAGTTCTCAGGTCCACAATTCAGGAAGGATATTGACAAATAGGAGCGGGTTTAGAGAAGAACCACAAGAATGATTAAAGGATTGGAAAACATGCCTTAGTGATGTACTCTGTTTAGCTTAACAAAAAGAAGATTAAGGGGTGACTTGATTAGTCTGTTGATACCTACATTGGGAACAAAAAATTGATAATGAACCCTTCAGTCTAGCAGACAGAAGTATTTATGGGAATGTTTGAAAGTTGAAGCTAGATAAATTCAGATTGGAAATAAGGTGTATATTTGTAACATTTAGGATAATTAGCCTTTGGAACAATTTACTAGGGCTTGCGGTGGAGTCTCCATCTCTGGCAATTTTTAGAAAAACCACTCAGTCTTAATTTGAAAGATATATGCTCTACTTCAAATAGGAAGTATCAGAGGGGTAGCCGTGTTAGTCTGAATCTGTAAAAAGCAACAGAGGGTCCTGTGGCACAGGACACTCTGTTGCTTTTTTCAAATAGGAATTAATTCAGTGAAGTCCTATGGTCTGTGTTCTGCAGCTGGACAAACTAGATTATAAGAGTGTATTATTTCTGTCCTTAGTTATGTGTCTCTACATTTTTATGATGACAGTGGTTTATATTTTCATATTTGGGAGTTTAAGTACTATCTACTAATTCCTACACAGATGATAAGTTTTAATTGAGACTATGCATAGAGGGCTTGAACCAAAGGCCACTGAAGCCCATTTGAAGATTTTCCATTGATATATATTTTTTGTGGATCAGAATCAGAAAAACTAGTCATCCTAAAACTGCCGTATGTCAATCATCTTGACCCATTGCTTTAGAAATAATACCCAAGGAAAAGCAGTTTAAGTTAATAAATAATAAATAATTAGTAAATAAATAATTTTTTTAATAAATTAAAAAAAAAAAAGTAATGTCACAGGGGGTTAAAGGCCCCAAGCGCTGCCTTGTGATGAAGTCAGGTGATAAAGGGTCACATGACGCTCCAGCACCTCCTATAAGCTGGGCTGCATAGGCTATCTGTGGACCTACTGGACGAGACATGAGGAGCAGGAAGGCTCTGGTAGTAGAGCAAGGATTGTGGCAAGTTAGGGAAGCTTGTCAGAATTTAGGGATAGGCCCTAGAAGGCAGACTGTGGAGGAACCTGCACAGCTTGGTTGGGGAAGAACTGCAGTCTCTTGAAGTGTAGCTGCAGAGAATCCTGCTGACCAGGTGAGGAATGATTTGAACCTGGAAGGGCCAAGAAAACTCACTTTTATTATTTAACTAGAATGGTTCAATAAAGCAGACCCCAAGAGGAGAAGTTAATGAAAACTCCTGGGTGTGAATTAACTGGAGAGTTGGGGGGGGACTGAGCTTGGATTAGGCTCAGTTCCCCCCACCTCCCCCCCCAACTCTCTCATTAATTCACACTCAGGTAACTGTATTGCCGTATCATTTGGTGGCTAGCTCTGAGCCACACTTTTCAATGGAATAGAATAAATATGTTGGGTTGGGGGTTGGAAACATGCTATTGTAACATGACAAAAGTGGCTTATCCTATGAATTTGTATTGAATGGAAATAGCCTTTCTAAAAGGTTAAATCAGAGCATCAAAGTGCCTCAGTAATACACTAGAAATTTGCTTCATAAATCTTCAGATGCTACTATTAATTGCTTGAGACAGCAATCTCAGAGGTAGTTTCTCTATCTCGTTTCCATCCCCTTATTTCCCATGTTGGCCTCTATGGAAGATTTCTAATTGCAAGCAGAGTACAAACTGTTAATGTCCTCATAATGTTGTCAGTATTCAGGTAAAATACAGCAACCTTCCCATAGGGATGTAGGACTAAACTTAGAATGTCCTTGTTTTTAGTGTTTTAACAAGTCTCTTGCAGAAATGGTACTAGTAATTGCATTTCTATTATGGCTGAGTCAGTGTCTTATTAGTACTAGCTTCAGAGGAAGATTTCATGTGTCTTCCCTCCTAGCCAGAAGATAGCAAGTTCATATCCATTTGCCATAGTTTGAAGAGCATTTATAAGTTGAATGATGGGAAAATTGTATTTTCTCAAGTTAAAGGCTGAGTTATTTTTAGGACTATGTAACCTGTTAGAAATCTCTTCCACTGCAAATGTTTTTGCACTCACTTAATTCCTTCTCCAAGTATTCTTTTCAAATATTTATTGCAGTTGTTTTGTTATGCCTATAAGGCTGAAAAAAACCAGTACTGCTTAGAATGTTTTTTTTTTTATATTTTTTCCTGTCTTCTTGATGGAGTTTGTGCTCCAGGTAATTTTGTAAGGACATTTGCCACATGACTGAGAAACAGAGATCATCTTCAATTATTGCAACAACTAGATAACAAGACTAAGTTGAATTACAAAAGATAACAGGGATAACACTACGTGTGCATGGTGCTGTCCAAGGAAATTAAAGACACAGTCCCTTCCCCAAATAGTTTAGAGTTGAAGGCCTAGAGCCAGTAAAGTGTTGCGGCTAGGTATACAGTTACCCCCTCCCATATTGATTCTGAAGCCAGCTGGACCCTTAGGTATGATTAGGATTCGGGTGAGTTGGCTGCGGGTTAGACTAGATAACCTTTGCAGTCCCTTCTAACCCTGTGATTCTATGCTTCTACATGATGTATGAAAGGATAACCTTGACAAGGGGGGCAGAGAGGTAGGTTTACCTAAAATAGAATATGGGGGTTTAAGTCGATTCTTAATATAGGTAAGTAGATAGATATAGACTTTAATATCAATCTGCTTCTGTTGTGTTGAGTAACATGGCAGAGCCTTTGATAAGCCCTCAGCTAACCTACTTGTATAGTTGAATTTTTTTCTGCTTCTATTTGTGTTCTTCCACCACTTACCAAAAAAAAAGCCCCTCCTCAAAAACAGAATAAAAGTAGCCATAATTCTTAACATGTATCAGGCCTAAAAGTCCCAATCCTGCCAGGAACTCTGCAGGGGCGTACCCACCATACCTGTGCGGATCCCCGTCAAAGTCAGTGAGACTCCTCATAGGACAGAAGTCTGCCTCCTTGGAGCTCATTCCTCATCATAGAAGGAAATTAGGAATCCAGGTCCCTTCCTTGTGTACAACATACTTTTTTTTTAATTACTTATTTTGAAAAATCATCATCAGTCCTTGTGTGACATTTGATCTGTCCAGGACACGTTTTTATATGTCCAGGAAACGTTTTTATTCTGCTGATCCTAAATTCTTTAAAACAAGGGAGAAATGGAACACTTCACAAGTGTGTATGAAAGTCTGATTATGTGGTGCTGGTTAATATTAAAAAAAAAAATGCAATAGTAGTTTTGACCAGTGCTTCATAGAGACCAGTGCTACGTAGATGGCAAGGTCATAGTGTACGCTGGATGATTGCCACTCATGCAGTGCTTAAATTTTTTGTAGACCTGTAAGATTCTAAATTACAAGATCTGCAAATTCCTGCTGACATGACATTAGGTATAAATGTAATTGTAGATTTATTCTTCAGGGGATCAGATTCATACAGACATCTGTAAAAACTTTTGCTTCATAAATGCATGTAAGGAAATAGGCATTGTTCAAATATGCATTTATACAAAAGGGTTTTTAAACCGTGAATATTGGCTGCAGAGTATTATCTTCAGAGGACCGATTTTTCTTTTGTTCTTTTTTTATTATTACTACTACTACTACTGGTCTCAGGATACCATGCTAATTTGTCCTTTGAGATTCACGTACTTTTTAACGGGCACTTTAAAGCACTTAGTTACTCAGTCATCCAGACGCGCAGTACTTAGTTTAAAATGTGTGGACTGAACTGGCTAAAGTAATCTTTCATAATGTAAAATGTTTCACAAAAGAATCCCTTTGTTGTGTAAATCATGTTAGATATGACACATATTCAAGATTTTAATGCTTTGTTGTGCTGGATAGAAATTTTTTTTAAAATACTCTTTGCTGTGTTTGGTGTAGTTCAACATACGTAAAAGGAAGTTGTTTAAAAGACAAATGTGTATTCTGTCACTGTTGAGTATGAACAGCAGACACAGTAGTTTAGTAGTCCAAGATTCCAAGGAATGTAAACATATCATTGCTGTTTGAGCGGCTAGGATCTAACTCTTCAATTGACAGTGCTTTTAAAAATTGAAAGATACCATTTTGCAATCTAAGGGTGTAACAGTAAAAAGTTTGACTGTGTGGAATACTTTTAAATATTGCCACCACGGATCATTTAAATTATGCTGGATACTGGCTCTTGTATCCTAAATGTAGGATAGGAAACTTAAATTGCATGGAATGCTTTTAGTTGTTTTAAACCTTTAATAAGAAAATATGAAGTCGGTGCTTCAGGGACCAGATTTTCAAAAGTGCTCAGCACCTACAGATGGTAACCGCTTTCAAAAAGATTTCAGCTCTCATTTACATATCAGTACAAAATGGCCAGATTTTGAAAAATACTCTAGACCCCAGCAGCTCCCATAGTTCCCTGTCAGGAAGCAAAGAGGGTCAGTGACTTGTACAAGAGCACAGAGTGAGCTTTATCTGATCCGGAATTGGCACGCAAGCCTTTCTGGCTTCTAGTCTTGTGCTCTGGCTGCTAAACTATGCTTTTTTCTCTTTTTAGCATATTACAGAAGTGACATACTTGGGCCTTGCTACTGGAATCATGTGAGCTTAGGTTCCCCTACTGAGCCCGATGCTCCGGCATGTGTTGTGTACTATCCCATGATCCAGCATCCAGCTTTGTGATTTTAAATATATGGCGTGAAATCCTAATCCCATTGAAGTAAATAGCATTGCACCATTGATTTCAAAAGGGCCAGAATTTCACCCATGAATATCTAAATTATCTGTAGCCATAAAACACTAGTGATTTTAAACTACCTTACCCTTTAGAAATCAAAATTATATTTTTCATGTATTTTTTAAAAAAAAACCATTGCATTACACAGTACATGAACTTTACATATTCTGGAACCTTTTTGGATACATCATGAGGCAACACACAGCTTCTGCTGGGCTTTTTGATTTCCATAAAATCAGTGTTCTGTTTTATTTTAACAGATTTGCCACTGAAGAATGCTTCTTTGAAGAAAGACCCTAAAGACGTAAGATCTTGTTACGTTTACTTTATTTTACGTTTTGGATTTACACTGAGCAGTCTCTGAAGGGAAGTAAGAGAGACAGGGTGAGTGAGAAAATACCTTTTATTGGACCAGCTTCAACAGAAGTTCAACCTCATCCATCTTGTCTCTCTAATATCCTGGGACCAACATGGCTACGACAGAATTGCATGCCACAATCTAAAGGGAAATGTTATTTCTAGTATATACAAGGTCTGTGTATAATGAGGTTATGCAGCTATGCAAATTGATGCATAATTGCTATTTTTCAATTTGCCACATAAGTGTGCGTAGAGTACCTCAGCTCTTCCTTTCTTGACTTCACTATCCAGAGCTTGGTTCTTATCTCTGAACCTGTGTTCTCAACCTGATAGGTGTTGAGAGCATTGCGGATGCAAGCACATTGAGCTTTTTAGGAAAGAGGTTTTGTTACATTACTCTGCAACAGTCTGTGGCCATTTCAGGACCAGTGTTGACAGATTGAAATGAGAAGTTTCATTAAATCTCCTCAGCGGGAGGAATAGAGAGGGGAAAAAAGGGGATGATAATTGAAACTTTAAGAAGGCCAGGCTTTCTGATGATACTATCTGATGTGATCATACAAGGATTTGTAGGTTGATAAATATAATAGGGTGTAGTTGAAAACATTGCAGATGTAAAATGTCATAGGGTATTAAAGGCACGTACTTTATAACACAAAGCTGCCAACCCAGATGACAAAATAATGCATTAAAGTATAAAAATTAATAATCTATAATGTACTTAAACATTTTAGAATCATTAAGCATTTACCTGTCTGAGCTATTACTAGAGAATGATTCTTTCTGTAAGAATTATTTCCCAGTCCTGTATTATGATGGTGATTTACTGCATTTCTGGTCCTCCTAAAACTGCTGTTTATAAATTTAGCATCTGCACATAGCTGTGTGCTGTCCCATTAATGTAGATTAGTATGTAGTCCATCCTATTGCATCCTTTTCAAAACATATAAAAATGTTTTAATTGAAGCTTGAAGGAAAGCTCTCATTAAAAATATAATAAGTAGAAATTGTGGAAATACTAATAGTTATAACAGAGCTAAACTGCTCTTCCATCATGTTGCTGTTCTGTGGTATTATAGGTATTAGAGCTCTAAGAACAAACTTGTTTGTGTTCATTCAGTTCTTTCCTTCTACTGCATATTCTACTTTGAGAGTAGCAATTGGGGAAAACTTTCTCCTCTTTCAGCCTTCATAACTTCAGTGAATAAAATAAGCGTACTAACTTTGCAATTGTAATTTACGCTTAGGTGGAAAACTCTGACACACAAAGAGTTGAAGAGTGTAGCTGCAAAGAAAGGAAATCTAAATCTCCAGTAACTACAGGTAAAGAAACAGGTAGGTAAGTAAGTATATTCTTAAGTATACTGTACAACAGAGCTGGTTAGAAAAACACTGACAGAACCATTTTCAGTTGGAAAGTGTAGTTTCGTGAAAATTGAAAAGCGTCAATTTTGCCAAAATTTCCTTTCAAAGAAAAAATGGGCGGGAGGGGGCATTTCAGCCTTTCTAAGACAAAAAAATTTCCTTTTGAAACGACTTTTTGCTTCACATTTTTTTTTTGGTATTCTATATTATAATTTAAGTCAAAGTTGAAATAAGTTTCAATTGACCAAAACCAATTTTTTTATGGAATTTTCTTTCATGGAGAATTGCAATATTTTAGGGGGTTGTTCTGAATTAGAACAAAAACAAATTTTCAAAATCTTTAAATCCTCCTCAAAATGGGATTTCCATTCTCCACGCATCTCTACTGCATACACACATAGCTAAACAAAAAGTGAAGTTCCATGCTAAATGTGTTTATGAAATATATTTCTCTTACTGATTGTTTCACCATGGAATTACTAAATCATGATTTTATTTTTAATTTTTGGCTTTGGGATATACCAGCAAAGGGTGATTGTATGATGCTGTTTGGGACCGATAGTTCAGACTAATATACACTATTTATTTCTTTATAACTTTCAACACTCAGACGCATCAGAGTGGCTCAACAATCACTGTCCTACCCTCATTTTTTTCTTCAGAGATATTACTGAATTATCTGGTCAGATAGATATTTCATTTTTTTTTTTTACTATTGGACATTTTGAATCCAAAAAAGTTAGGCCTGAATTTTCAGGAAGTTTCATCATGCAGTTACCGTAGTTGTATACTGAAGTTGGGTAATTCTTCGCATTCACAGAACTTTTATGCATGCAAATCCCCCAAAATAAAGCAGGAACAGTGCAACAGCAGTGTACTTAATAAAGCTAAAAAGATTTTACAAATCTATTTTCATTCCCATGTATTGCATTGGCCCACAAGTGATAAGAATTCCCTGCACACCCAGATATCTCAATGTTAATCACCTCCCTGCCCCCTTTTTTGTTTAGCTGTCTCCCACGATGCATAGATGGTACTACTGACCATTAACCTTTGGTCAGAGAAATCAAACTTGACTTCACTTGAAAGCAAAGCTGCTATTGGGTTATCTAGTGTAAATTCTACAGTACAATGGCAACCTGTAATGAAAAATCTCACACACAAGCGTATTGTACAACTGTTAATTTATGGTCAAATTAAGGTCAAACATACTCTTCAATTCTTAGGTCAAAAAAAAATCTTTATATACTCTTGCTTTTTTACAAAATACAAGGGAAGAACATATAGGTGAAAGCCTGAACACCAGGAAAAAAAGCTTACCTTTCTTCTAGTTTTTCCTTGCTGCTAGAATAGAGACAAAAATACGTCTGAATGTACCCTTTATTTTCCTTCTTGTGTGAGAATGTTAGGGTTCATAAAAGGCATATACAGAGGACTTCACTCTGATATCCCTGCAGAGTGAAGTCCTCTGTACATTCACAGAACAGGTATAGTAAATGCAGCTTCAGTGCAAGCTTATTCACAGTGCCCTAGAACCCCGGTTTGGAGGGATTATCATTAGCAAGATAGTTCAGTCTCAGTGCCCAATCACTAGACCTGTCCCCTGGGACTGCCACCAGATGTACTGTGTCCACTGGGAATTGGACTGAGGGAAATCAATCACAGTGTCACTTCAGAATGGAGATTTAAATATTTAATTCTGCTCTACACAGTCCAGCTTCAGGCAAGATGCAACATACAGTGCATAAACATTCTTCAGAACTACACTTACTACTCACTTTTCTCTGAGCATTTTATATCCAATATGTGCAGTGTATACTAATGACTTGATCATTTATATATTTATACTTTTGTGTTTCAGCACAGGAAACTTCAAATACCATAGACATGACAGAAGCAGCAAATATCCAGATTGAAGTAAAAGATCAAGAGGTAAGCATGCTTATTCTCTTCAGCCTTTACAGACGGAAGCAAAACATACATAACCATTTTACTTCAAGACCTTGGGTTTTCTGACCCAACATTCTAAATGGAACGTGAAGTTGGCATATATACAGATACTTTTGAACTACCAGTGGCTGGGAACAGGATTGCCTCTTCTGTTCTCTCATGTGGTAAATCTGACATACTCCCACTTTTTAATTACAGATAGAAATACCGGATCAGGAAAAAGTAAGCAGCATGCCAGGAATGGGAAAAAAACAATCGCCTACTCGAGAAGGTGAATCAGGTAGCTGAAACAACTGCAGACACACACATTTATCTTCATAAATCTTAAGGGTTTTTTATACTTGTGTGTTCAAATTTGTGTGTATAACCATGGCTCATGGGCCAGTCTGGTAACTTAATGGTATTGCTCTGCACAGCCATGCATTAGGCTCAGATTTGATTTCCAGTCCTAGTCTCTACCTTCAAAGGTTGATTTGGTTCCAAGAAATTTGTGGGCATACCTGGCACTGATCATCGATGAACTGTCTCATTAGGGAGTAGCACAGGCAGGTTAGAGACACCTGATTCCTGCAGGAGCAGAGACCTCCAGCCAGAACCGCAGCCTTCCCTGCACATTGAAGTGGGTGTCACTGGCCCTGAGGCAGCGCAGGGAGCCCTCTGCAGCCCCATTATCATGGTCATGCACGTGACCCATGCAGTACTGTCTGCTTGAGTTTGCAGAGAGTCAAAAACAATTAGTCTGACAAGTGGGCATCGCTCCTATTCATCTCCATGGACTGTTAACTCAGATGTTAAATGTCAACATTGTTACCTATTTCACTGTTGTTAAAAGCAGTTAAGAAAGCAGGGGGATGTTAGGAAGACCTGCATAATCTGTTGAGTGGCATTTCATTTTGGTGTTATGAGTGGATGGCGCATAGGAGAGTACCACTGCCTTTTTCTCCCCAATCTGACCAGTGGAGCTGAAAGGCCAGAGGGGAGGAACAGAGCCAAGGGAGGTATCGCATCCTCATCAAAGGGCAGCCACTCCCATAGAGTCCAGCAAGAAATCCCCATTTCCTTCAAGGGAGAGACGAGTCCAGCAGTACCCATAGATGTAGGTGAATCGTACTGAGAGGGAACCAACTCCTGCAAGCCTGAGGATCCCAGCAGAACACACACGATCATATTTTGAACATCACAAAATCTACTGCGAGTGGTGTCTCATTTTGGCATCTGAAGTAGGTGGAGCTTAGCTTGTTGGTAAAGCTTGGGAGAATATCACTTTTTTTTTTTCTTTCTTTTTTTTTTTTTTTTTTCCAGTTCAAGCCCTGATGGACAGGGCAGTGGCGCTTGATCTGGGAGGTGAAGTGTGGGGGGGAGACAGAGGGAAAAGGAGCTCCACTCTAATAATATCCCCACAAATGTTTCACCTGTTCAGTCAGAGCATCTAATGTCAGAATCTATATGGGAATATCCATCCAAGAACTGTGATCTGCCCTGGGTAATATTGATTAAGCCCTGCCTCAATTACCGCTGAAGAGTTTTACAAAAAGAAGATAATATTGCACCTCTTAACCATAATTATTTTATACACACTACATATTAATGACAGTAGAAGAGTAAAAATATGTGAATGATATTGGACTAATGGAAACTTTCACTTCCTCTCTTGATGACTGCTTTTCTTCTGTTGCTCCAGAGAACAAATGAATTTATCAAAATGATTAATTGTAAATATATTGAATGCAAACATATAGCATGTAAAGTAGTTTTGCTGTTTAATCTGGTTGGAGTGCAGTTGAGGTCCATGTTTAATTTAGTGTGCCACATCTATGAAATTGAGGTTGTTATGCTTTTTAAAAAAACTATGATTAATATAGAACTGAAAGTTTCTTTTCATTGTTTCGTGTATTTGCTCCTTCAAAGAGAAAGGACTTGATTTTTTTTTTTTTTTTCCCCTGATTTACAAAAATGTAAATCAAGGACAACTTGGCTGATGCAAAACAGGTGTAAATGAGAAGAGGATCAGGCTCTCATAAGCATAGACAGGCGCACGTCAGTTAAACATTTAAACTGTTTTGCAGATGATTATCCGATTACTCAGGATTTGAGAAAAGGAAACAAACAGAGTCAGTGCTCCAAAATAAAAGATATCAAGGTATTTTTATCCATTTTCACTGTTGTAGTCAAAAAGATATTGAGAGAATTTTGGTGTCTGATGCTGTAGATATATATGTTTTGATTTTGGGGGTGATTTTCATAATTACAATAATATTGTAACTATTGAATATTACCATGAAAAGATTCAAACTGTTCAAGCCTCAATTTTGAACTCTTCCAAAATTATGAGGCTGCTAAGAGTCACACATCAGATGTATCAAGTATCAGGGGGTAGCCGTGTTAGTCTGTATCTACAAAAACAACAAGGAGTCTGGTGGCAAACAGATTTATTTGGGCATAAGCTTTTGTGAGGTTTTTACCCAGGAAAGCTTATGCCCAAATAAATCTGTTAGTCTTTAAGACACATCAGATGTGACATTCACACATTTGGCAGCTCTTTGCATCGTCCTTCATTTCAGTATAATCTGCCTGCAGCAGAAACTTGTACATCTGGCTGGACAGCAGGCATACAACACCAGTTCCCTCTCAACCATTGCAGGCTGCTGCTACCAAAGATTCTGCTTCTCCTCTCTCTGCTCCCCCTGTTGGTGCCCTGCCAGCTTGGGTCTCTGGAATTGGGGGAAGAGGAAGAGGCTAGTGCTATATATTGCAGGCAGAGATGTGAGGAAATGAGGGGGAAGGAGCAGAATGGGGGAATACTGAAAGGGAGCAACAAAAAGGTGGGGTAGAATGGGGAGCAGGGACAGAGATTGGGCAGGAGCTGAAAATGAGCAGGATACAAAGGCTGAAAGAGGATTGGGGCACAATTGTGGGGTGACTGGAGAGGGACAGCTTGGTGAAGCCTATTCCAGGCTCACTGCCACCTAAAATCTTCCTCCTACACAACAACTCTCCTAGGCTGTGCCAGCCTCTTCTACAGCCCCACCCATAGTCCAGGCTATCTCAACTTCTCCCCCTGAAGAAAACACCCCTTCTAAACTCTCCTTCCAACACTCCATTCGTTGCACCAGTCCCCTGCTTTTGAGTTTTAATGGGAATAGGCTCCTGTCTCCCTTGCATGTATGGCTATGGAGGACCCTGAAGGGGAAACCACTAGCTATTTTTCATAATCAAGAAATGTCACACACAGAGCTGAACACCACCTGGTTACTGTGAAATTTGTATAATCCAGTGGGGAATATACCAGGTTATTTTTTTCTTCCCCCTGCATCTGATGGAAAAATAGCCATCATCTGAGTGTGTCTGAGTATATTCTGTGTGACCAGATTATCCCACTACATGGTACCAGCATTCAACTGATGCTCTGTCTTTAGTAAGGGGGGGGGGGGGGGAAAGATGAAGAATGCACAGCACAGGTCCCACAGTAGTACGTCTTCTATTGACAGTTTATTAATCTGCAAATATTAAGACAAAATTGGAGGGATAAAATACTCTGTAGAGGAATGATCCCATGATATTTTGTGTGTTCTCTCTCCCATTGACTTTTTAGTACTAAAGTTTTAATGGAGAATTAAATAGCCATGAAGAATAAAAATAGTATTTTACACTAATATTTTTAAGAGTAGCTGGGAGTGACCTTATAGTTGTAATAAAATACTCTTTTTTTGTTATTTTTTTCAAAATAATTCAGGATGTGGCCTCTGGAGATATAGCTGAAGTATCCAAAGAAATCATTAGGAAACACGCACCTCTTTCAAGTGCTGTGGAAGAAAAAGGTAATGTAAATATAAATTCAGGGCAATTTACTGAAACTGTACACAGCTAATTTTTTTTAATTAGAATATATCTTTGAGATAACAAAATGAGAATCGTTATTTCATAATTAAATATTTGCTTATCTTCTCCATTAATAGTGTTATGCCTATAAAAAATGTTAAGTGTAGTAGCCATTGAAAAACACTTGGTTGGCTTCTGAAATTGCCAAAGAGTTAATTCGGGTCCCCTGGAAGGCCTGTCCAGAGAAGGCGCACAGGAATGTAAGCCAGCCACTGGTTCTGCTCCATTGCATGACCTGGAGTCAGAAAATGGGCAGTTTGCCAGAGAGGTAGGAGGGTCAGGACACTTCACCAGTGAGGCTCTGTGTAGCTCTGGCCATAAATTAGAGCTGCCTTTCCTTGACAGAACCACAACCTGCTCTCCCAGAGAGGAACTCCCCCTTCCAGTCAGCTGCCTGTAGGAGCAAAGTGTATAAATTGCATTGACTGTGGGTGACTTAGCCCTATTAATTAATTTATACATTGTACTAAAAAAACCAAATTATATAGTGTCCTATGAATTAATGTTGGCTTTTACTTCCTCATCTATCTTCCTTTGCATAGTGTCAATACACTAACACGGGATTGATCTGTTTAATGGCTTCAGTTCTCAATACCAACAAACCTGCTGACAAATCTGAGTTTGTTTTGCAATTAACCACCTATTCAGCTCACCTCCCTAGCTTTCTGGTTGGTGGGTGTGGGGAAAAAAATTAATAGTAGTATCAATAAATGACTTGACTTTGGGGTTCTTGTTACAATAATATGGGTCACCCTCTCAAACTTTGTAATTCCATTACTTTATAATCCAAAATCCAGTACAGTAACTCCCACTTGTCTAATGAAGCAGCCTAAACAACATAATACAGCAAAAATTGTAAGACCAATATTATCTGATTTATTAATAATATTTTTACTGACATTTAATTTATAGTACCCCCAGGCATATAAAGTAGTTTTGAGCAGTACAGAGACTATGGCCAATATTTTTTGTTTCTAAAGCGAAGATATGCAGTGATGTTGTGTCTTTTGACTTTGTATTTTGTGCAGATGAGTTAACCAGCAAGCAGGATACTTGTGAAAAAACAAAGCAGAGTCTGGAGCGTAATTTAAGTTCTGTAGAGGCAAGTAGTCTTATCCATCTTAATTCATTGCCATTTGAAAGTTTAGCAATGAAACAGACTTTCTGTCTGCGGCAATAAAAATAAAATATTGACTTCACCTCAGCCATAAAAGAAAACAATGATTTGATCACCCTGAAACATTGTAGAGTGACTAATTAAATAGCCAGGCCATAATGTCCAGTCCAGAATAAAAGCCATAAGTAGTTCTGTCATCAACCAGAGTAAAAAATGCAGGAAAGAAGTCCTATGACTTATATGGTGTTTTTTATTTTATTTTATTTTATTTTTTTAAGAGAGTAATCTAAAGAGAGACCTGGTATGTGCTGGTGCTGTATGTGTAACAAATTGCATTTAACCTGCAACTTTGACCACTTCATTTGCATTCTGCCCAATTAATCCATCTCTACACCAAGATTACTCCCAAAAGGCAAAACAGCCACAGGTGATTTTTTTTTTTTTAAAACATAACCGGGCACATCATTTTTCTTTACTTCCCAGACCCCAGCCTCACAAAGGTTGAATTTCTCCCTCCAAACTACAGTGGCCTGAAATATACACACAAGTAAATTCTGGACCAGTGACAGGTTTGAGATCTGATATCTCATGACTCTTCAAAACTATAAATCACAGTAATTGTTGCTATTTACTGTTAAAAGCCAAGAACTGTCCCTTTCCAATGGTATAAGGACTCTATTTCTAGCCCTGGTATCAGGGCACAAAATCTTGACATATTGATATGTGGAAAAGCTATTGTAGGCAACTTTCAGAAGTTTAAATATATTTGTATTTTTCCTCTTCAGAGAGAGGGATAGTTGAATTTATGTTAATTAAGGCAGCAGCCTGATTTTACAAACAGAGGGGTGTGAAAAATAGTACCACAAACAAATTTAAAATAGTTTTTTGTCTGCAAAGTATGTGGCTTAGAAATGTAAGTTAATTTACTGTGTGTGAAAGGTGCATTGATTGACTGTCCTGGAGACTGCAATCACTACCTAGACACAGCACAGGTAGTGCAAATTTACCTAGAATACTCCTAGCGTATCAAAACCCCAAATTGGAAGAAGCATCTCTAAAGCTATGTCTACACTATGTGATTCCGAACTCGTGTGCATACATTTGTGCTAGCCTGAGACGAGCTAGCGTGAGTATAAATAGTAGTATAGCTGCAGTAGCAGCAAGACAGCTATTTATATTTGCACTAGCTCTTATCAGACTAGTGCAAGTATGCATGCACAAGCTGGGTATCACACCTCTCGCTTGTGGTATAGATGTAGCCTAAGAGTACATCTACATTGCAGCTGGAGATGTGAATTGCAGCTTGTGTAGACCTATCTGTGCTGTCTGTACTTGCTAAAAGGAAAAGTGAGGAAACTGCAGCGTGGGCTTAAGTGTGGGCTGCATTAGCAAGTACGTACCCAGAAATGTCAAGTGGGCTTGTGAAGCTTGCACTGCAGCATCCTCTTTTCCTTTTAGCGAGGTAGCTAGACTATAGCTAGCACAGGTACCTCTACACTAGCTCCATTCGCACTCTCAGCTGCAATGTAGACATACCCTAGAGCTGAGAGAGAAGTAGGTTTCCTTCCTCATTCACGGCTTCATCCACAGTCCACTGAAATCCGAGGAAAGACTATCTTTGGCTTCAGTGAGCTTTGGATCAGGTCCTCAGTCTTTGGTCTCTCTCGTGGAACTGCCAATGAGGTACCAGTTGTGGTGGTGGTTTTTGGGGATCTGGCCAGTAAAAATTAGACTGATACCCACTAACTTATTTCACAGAGGCTACAATACAGCAATCAGATGATGATTTTTGTTATTTACAACCTGGGCTAGATTCAAGCCAATGACCTAGAGGTAAAAGATTGCATTCTTTACCAAAAGCCTTGAAATACACCTCTACCCCGATATAACTCTATCCTCGGGAGCCAAAAAATCTTACCGTGTTATATTGAACTTGCTTTGATCCCCCCTGGAGCGCTGCTTTACCGCGTTATATCCGAATTCGTGTTATATCGGGTCACGTTATATCGAGGTAGAGGCGTATGTAGACCCCAACTAGTGGTATAGTGTAAGTTACATCTGCAGCGATTCTTACTCAGGACATATGTCTTTAAATAATAGAAATAAAAATCTTATTTTGATCATCTGAATAGCTCAGCTGTTTGACTGCAGACTGTTTTGGCTATTATGATTTGAAGGCTGTTCTGTATGTCCTTGGAAAGATACTTTGTACTAGAAAATGTCTCAGATTTCCCTTAAAGCCAGGATAGTATGGTCATTCTTATTATCCCCACTATTTGAATGAATACCTGCACTAATTGAAAACCTGATCTTACAGTAACTATAGCCTGTTTCTCCCCTTTTTTTAGGAAAATCAACCTGTAATAGTTAAGCGGAAAAGAGGAAGGCCTCGTAAATACCCTCTTGAAGCAGTACAGAGTAGTAAGTACTATGTGATATCTTCATGGAAAATATGAAAATGTTAACAGTGATTTTTCTGAATCTACTTTTCTTTTTCTTCAGGGATGGATTCAGAAGCTGACATAAACACTGGAAATGTAAGTGTCTGAATATTTTATTTGGATACAGTGAAGTTGCATCTTATGTGGGGGTTAGGTTCTGAAGTCAGCGTGTAAGGCGAAAATTGCGTGTAGTCAAATGCTCATTGAGTGGAGTGGCGGGAGGAATCGCCCGCACTACAGGTACAGTATTTAAATTATTTTTCTCCTTTTTTTTGTTTTTGTTTTTTTTGCTGAGTGCGTATAGTTAAAATCACGTAAGTTAAATGCGCCTATGATGCAACTCCACTGTACACACATTTTGGTCATTTAAAGCTATTTTTTATGTAACTTACTATGTAAAAAACAAACCAATCAATATATAAACTAGAAATTAATGGTTGAGTGTGTGGTTGTGAAAATATAATCCACTATCAACAATGATTTCTGTGAGCAAAAAGATATTCTAACCAATTGGAACTCAGTAGTAGTGTCCAGCAAACTAGAAGTACTTTTTTTAATCCAGCATTGTAAATGTTGATGGGATGATTTAGTTGGGGATTGGTCCTGCTTTGAATAGGGGGTTGGACTAGATGACCTCCTGAGGTCCCTTCCAACCCTGATATTCTATGATTCAATGTAAATGCTCTTTCAAAAATTGTAGCAGCAGTGAAAATATCAAACCTTTTACAGATAATTTTACACACCAACTCAGATACTGATGGAAGACATTTGTATGCTGTTGTAACCTATGGCGAGGTCATTTTGGCCTAAGTATCGGGAAAGGAGGAAAAGACTTAGACAGTTTTGCCTCCTTTTCCCACCCTATTAGTTCCAGCAGTGAGCTCAATGCATCTAAGTATTACACGCCTAATATATAGAAGAGATGATCTAGTAGAAAAGCTGGTTGTGTGATCCCTATATTTTGTCGGGAGTTTCAATATGGGGGATTTCAGTTTGTATTTAAACTAATAGGCCTAGTCAGAAGACAGATATGTGAATAGTAAATTAAGAGCTCGCTAGGTAACCCTCTAACTTCTAACAGTCTTTGCTGTCTATTTTATTAATATTCTAACACATGTAACAGCTGCTAACGAAGATACCTGTTCTGTTGAAAGCATTTTTGCTCAGTACAGTCCAATCAAATTATAGTGTGGTGTAATGTTGAATCAGAACTTTTAACCCAAGTGTAGCTGATTTGGAAATTTTCTGGCTCAGCATTTTTCCAAAGGTAAATGCCAAGTCATGAAATTTGAAATGGTTCACAGGAGTCAGGCAGCCTGAGGAGCCAGTTGGCCCAGGATCCATGTGAAACCAAAATCCCAATCTTCCTGGCTTCTTAGCAGTCCGACAAGCAGGCTGCTGAAGAACCTGAGAACCCCAGCTCCTGAGCTTTGAGACTCCCTGTTCAGCCAAGGTTTCTAGGCTCCCAAATCCCCTTCAACCTGCCTGGCGGAATTGTTTTGAAGCAATTTTTCAATAAAGCCCTTTTTGGATTTCTTTTGCTGAGCATCTTTCATCGTTTGTTTTTGTTCCAAATCAGAATGAAAACAAATTTGGAAATCTTGCATGAAAAAGAATTACTGTTTTTCATCTAGCTCTAATCCTAATCCCACTCAACTTTTGTTGTTAGCTGACAATTTCTAACAGCCCCGTATAAGGGAATGTCCTGTGTCTTTGTGTGGTGACTCACATTGGCAGATTTATCAATCAACATAGATTGGGTCCAGAAGGAGCTGGATCTACCCTCCACCAGAAATAGTGTCTCTATAATGTGAAGCCTTAGTGGTTGGAGATAAAGCGGAGATTGCTTCTGATCCATTAATGCTACTGGGGATAAATGCACACTTCAAAGGGAACATTAGACTCCTTATTGCAAACTCTTAACTCCAGTGGTGAAAGCAACTGTTTTTGTATTCTTATCCTAGCAGATTGTAGTTATGCAGTTTTTCCTCTATCCAGAGTGAATACTAACTTGTGTCTGTAGTGATTTTATGAGTTTCTTTAGTAGTGTAGATTTACATAAAATTGCTGTACTACACCTTCCTTTCCTACATATTGTTAAATTGCACATGACACTGCAAAGTTAGTTTTCAGAAACTTGTGTGATCTCGGTTGTTTTCAGTAAGCGTTCAGTAAGCAGTAGCATTCCAAGGTGTAAAATGTATATTTCAATACTTGATGTAATTTGATTTGTCCATGGACTAACCCGGGGTAGGCAACGTATGGCACTTGTGCCGAACGTGGCATGCGAGCTGATTTTCAGTGGCACTCACATTGCCCGGGTCCTGGTCACCAGTCCGGGGGGCTCTGCATTTTAATTTAATTTTAAATGAAGCTTCTTAAACATTTAAAAAACCTTATTTACTTTATATTCAACAATAGTTTAGTTATATATTATAGACTTGTAGAAAGAGGCCTTCTAAAACGTTAAAATGTATTACTGGCACACGAAACCTTAAATTAGAGTGAATAAATGAAGACTCGGCACACCACTTCTGAAAGGTTGCCTGACCCCTGGACTAACCTGACAAATAAATTGTTCTAAACTCTGTTGTCCAGTCATGCATAGAATAAATGCAGACCAGTGTCACTACAAGAACTTAGATATAAAATGTTCTGCATGTCAATCAAACTTTTCTGTTTCCGGTTTTGGAAACATGTTTTTATATCGATAGAAGTAAATCTTACTGCTTGCTAATCCATTGCTAAGTATATCCAGTTCTATTTTAAGAAATGTTTGGGGCTTTTTTAATTTTAGGTTCAACAGTCTCCAACTCTTGCTACTAGAGGAAAGTTTTCTCAAACAGGTAAGCAAGTAAATTATCCATCTACCTTAACAGATCAACAGGAAAGAGTAGGGGGACACCTATAAAAGCTTACCTTCCAAAAAGTTCTAAAGTGTCCTTCCTGAGCTTTGCCTCTGCATTCAAGAGTCTCTCCTCTATGTAGAAACTAAGTACATGAATTGGTAGAAACATGATGTCCATCCCTAATATGAGTTTTATATAGAATAGAAAGATAGCAACTAGGTTATTCTCTTTTTATCCTGGTAGGATTTATTTCAACAGCGCTTCTCCTGGCGTTAAGTAAGAAATAATACACGACAGAAAATGTTGTTATGCTATATGCATATACACTGTGTTGGGGAGCACAGGGCAGAACTTCACAGAAGTAGTGGCTGCTACAGTAAAACTGACTCCCAACTGCTAGTGATCAGTTTCCATTTTTGCTTCTATCTCTTTCCATGAATCAGATACCAAAATTGCAAATATTAAGGTAAGGAGGTTAAAATACAAATAGAAAAATAAGTCCTTACCATATGTTTTCTCAACTAACTTCACTTTCTATGGAAATGGGATCAAAAGGTGGGTACAGATAGACCAAGGGAGGTATACAAAGCAACACGGGGACAGTATTGGTTAGCATGATAGGCTGTTGTCTCAGCAAGCCTGACGACTATCTAGTTTTTTGTAGGCTTCACAGCCAAGGAGAGTTTTTATGAAGTGATTTTTGTTTTATTACTTCCCATGGCCCAAGTAGTATTTTCAAATGCATATAACTAGTATATAACTATTAAATAAAAACAGTGTTTTTTTCAAACCTAATCAAGGCATTACACTTCAGTGAGGCTAGTTCCATGCTATGTTTGAAACTTCAAAGTCTGGCTTAAAAATGGCTATCTGCATGGGGGTTCATTGTGGGGAGAGACTTAGTGTTCAGAATAGGAAATAGGGTTTGGAGGCTTTTCTGTATAACAAAAGAGAGAAACACAGTTGATTCAAATTTCCCACAAACCCCCCCCCCCCCCCCCCCCCCCCCCAAAAAAAAAATAATCTTCTTTGGGCAAAACTTTAAGTGTGGAAAATGTCACAAGAATTTTTCAGACCGTTATGAGCATGTGATGCTGGATTTATAACTGAAACTGTTTTGCACCAATTACTATAGTGGTTGTTACTGGATCAAGATTTTTTTGGGATTATTATACAGGTTCAGAGCAGAATTTGTTTATATACTTTTATTGAAGCTTTATAGCAAAGCTGGAGTATCCATACTATATGGACTAGATGACCCCTCGAGGTCCCTTCCAGTCCTATGATTCTACCATTCTATATTTTAAAGAAAAAGTACTATCTTGGGGGGTACTTTAACACAAATCTGTGTTTTGTTAAATCTCTTACAAAACTGTACTGAAATGTTAATGTATTCATAGTTTAACACAGCAAAATGAATGAACTCCGTTCACATTTTATTAATTTGTTCATTAGAAGGTTTATTTTGCAAGGTATATTGTATACATACAATATGATGGGGGCTAATTTAGCTACAACTAATCAGGAAAGAGATCTTGGAGTCATCGTAGATCGTTTTCTGAAGACGTCCACGCAGTGTGCAATGGTAGTCAAAAAAGCAAACAGGATGTTAGGAATCATTAAAAAAGGGATAGAGAATAAGACAGAGAATATCTTATTGCCCTTATATAAATCCATGGTATGCCCACATCTTGAATACTGCGTACAGATGTGGTCTCCTCATCTCAAAAAAGTTATACTGGCATTTGAAAAGGTTCAGAGAAGGCCAACTAAAATGAGTAGGGGTTTAGAATGGGTCCTATATGAGGCGAGATTAAAGAGGCTAGAGAGGAGACTAAGGGGGGATATGATAGAGGTATATAAAATCATGAATGGTGTGGAGACAGTGAATAAGGAAAAGTTATTTACTTGTACCCATAATATAAGAACTAGGGGCCACCAAATGAAATTAATTGGCAGCAGATTTAAAATAAAAGGAAGTTCTTCTTCACACTGCGCACAGTCAACCTGTGGAACTCCTTGTCTGAGGAGGTTGTGAAGGCTAGGACTATAACAGGGTTTAAAAGAGAACTAGATGAATTCATGGAGGTTAAGTCCATTAATGGCTATTAGCCAGGATGGGTAAGGAATGGTGTCCCTAGCCTCTGTTTGTCAGAGGGTGGAGATGGATGGCCAGAGAGAGATCACTTGATCATTACCTGTTAGGTTCACTCCATCTGGGACACCTGGCATTGGTCACTGTCGGTAGACAGGATACTGGGCTGGATGGACCTTTGGTTTGACCCAGTATGGCCGTTCTTAAGGACTAATCTCATACGTTTGTTACATATCTGTATTAAATATAATTATGCAGGTCTTTGAATGTTAATAATAAATTTCATTCACAATTCGAGCTTTTTCATTAAATCTATTGACTTAACTCCAACACACTTAAATGTGTGTTTATAGTTTTAGAATATGTTTCTGCTCATACAATCTAATAATTTGGATAGATAGATGTCCTTTCTATATATGCTATGACAGATAAGCAGATGGACTAATAGGATGATCAAGCTTTGTCAAACCAAATTGGCAAAGTCGAGGAGTGAGATTTTCTCATGCTTGGCAGACAGCAAAGAGAGCTAGTAGTTCTATAGAGGGGGAAAAAAAGACAATAATTTGCTTTTGTCATGAGCCGCCTCCTTTCTGTTAAGAGGGATTTCTACCTGCACCATTATGCAGATGGTGCCAACTGGCAAAATTCTCTGCCAGGGATGGAGTAGACTTTGTTCCAACACAGAGTTGGGCAGGCCAAAGTTAGAGGTTGTAAGCATCCACTACAGTGACAGCACATTTAAAGGATAAATGGACACAAGTCAGATATCAGGAATGGCAATATACAAAAACCTGTAGGAGAACACTTCAACCTCCCTGGCCACACAATAGCAGATGTAAAGGTAGCCATCTTACAGCAAAAAAACTTCAGCACCAGACTCCAGAGAGAAACTGCTGAGCTTCAGTTCATTTGCAAATTTGACATCATCAGATCAGGATTAAACAAAGACTGTGAATGGCTAGCCAACTACAGAAACAGTTTCTCCTCCCTTGGTGTTCACACTTCAGTTGCTAGCAGAGGACCTCACCCTCCCTGATTGAACTAACCTCGTTATCTCCAGACTGATTCTTGCTGGCATATTTATACCTGCCCCTGGAAATTTCCATTACATGCATCCGACGAAGTGGGCATTCACCCACGAAAGCTTATGCTCCAATACATCTGTTAGTCTTAAAGGTGCCACAGGACTCTATGTTGCTTAGCACATATATAGTTTCCCTTTCAGGCCTGGAAGCTGCTCCTTAGGATAGTTTGCATGTTGGAGATTGTATATGCATTTTTAAAACATGCACTACAGTCCTTCAGGAATATTAAATGAAGGATCCAGTCTACCTTTACATGAATAGTCCCTTTTGATTAATGCAATAGTTGCAGTCAGACCCTAAAACTCTGTCCTTTTCTGTTGCTGCCATCCTCATCCATTAGATAGCAATTGAAATATTTAAATAACTTTGCTTTTTCCTTAAAGTGGAATGGCATTTACTACTGATTTTAAATCAATAAATGCAGTAAATACAGTGTCATGTGACCTAAAAATCTTAATTTTATAAACCTGAATATTTTTAATGAATAGACAATCTCTCTTTTCAAAAGACAAAAAAAGCCTGTCTTTTGTTTGCAGTTGGTTGGCATCCCTGCTGGAAAGAGAGCCTTTAAATGCATTTCCAACTACTTTGGTGATGTTTATAAAAAGCCAACAAACTGAGTTTGGAAACTTCTTTTTTAAAAAGATTGATTAGTAAAGGGATTTGAAGTTCAGTTTTACATTTGGGTAGAGTTCTTACAGTGTTTCTCCTTTTTAGCTAAAGACACGTCTAATAAGAAAGAAACAGCAAATGTAAGTGCAAGCATTTTTACAGAAAGCCTCTAAAAGCCGTATACTGAAAAATGGCCCGCTTTCTCACATTTCATTAGTCCTGTTTGCTTTCATTTCATTATCTCAGGAGGGTGAGGCGGGAAAAGCCGAGATGATAGTGCGTCGAAGAGGAAGAAAGCCCAGATGCTCTGTGATTCCATCAGAGGAAACTGGTAAGACATGAAATTGTGCTGCTCTTAACAGACTGAAGAGTTTACTGTGCCTAGGTATACATTAAATTGTAACAAGATCAGCTTTATTATGTTTTCCTTTCATTAGGGAAAAAATCATTGGGTTACAGCTAGTGTAAATATTATGTAAATTGCTGTAATCTCATGTCAGAATTGTTACATCCCAGATGTTTCTATAAACCCCCATGAATTTTGTATGAATTCTGGCTGTGAACTGCAAAAGTAAACTATTGAGAATGTGTTTGAGAGATTAAGTCAAACAAGTGTGAATTAAAAGTGTTGAAGGATGAAGGAAACGGAAAATTACTTATTTTACTACAAGTCCCATTTTAAATGCCTTTTCTAAACTAAGTGTCTATATCCTTTTGAAGGGCCTTTCATGAAATTATAACACATTTAAAATTTGTCATGGACAGAAATACTGGAGCCGGAAAGAAAACGTCGGAAGTTGGCATCTGCTGCTGAAGAGGAAACGAAAGAACAGGAGGAGGAAGATGATGAAGATGATGATGATGATGAAGATGATGAAACACATTCTGGAGCCACAACTAGATCAGCCACGAGATTAGAGGCTCAAAAGTAATATTCAGCTAGCTGGTATTTTTAAAAGACATTGCCACCAATTTTCTATGACACACACAGTTAACTAACCTCTTTTTAAAAAAAAAAAAAAAAAAAGTCTGATATTGAAAAATCTGTCAAAACCTACAAAACAGGACAGTAACACTAGTGTTAAAAATCCCAGCTCCTCAACAGGTTGACCTACAAATTGCAACTCGAAGGTTGTCTCTATTCTACACAACCTATGTCACCATTGCTATGCCAGCATCGCCCCCAGTATAGAGACAGCCTACACTGACAGAGTTTTTTCTGTTGGTGTAGTAACTTCACCTCCCCGGACACGATTAGTTATGTTAACAGAAGCACTCTTCCATCTGCATAGTTGCATTTACACTGGCAATGCACACCCTGACCAATGTAACTATGCCAATACAACTTTTACGTGTAGACCAAGCACAAAGCAATGTCTTTGCAATTGAACGCTAATATTTTGTGCCATCCTCCATTCATCCTGGAAACTGACATGCTTTTCAGTTCTCACAGGAATGAAACCAGCAGGGAGAATGGTGGGAATGGTAAAGCATGTTTACCAGTAACTGGAACAAATATGTTGTTGAGTTACATGTATAAAGAGCTGAGATTTTAGTACTTTAAAGTTTCTTTTTAGCTACAACACTTAGGTGTGTGTGTGGTGTGGGGACTTATCCCTTATAAATATTGTACCTCATGTCATCATAAAGTGAGCTCTGGTATCATCTATAGCAGTTGTAGATGTACTGAAGTTGGCATTAGTTTAGTCCTCTCTCAGATTGTCATGGTATCTAGTGACTTTTTGCTTAATTAAGTTGGAGACTCTGAATCACAGTGCCAGGCTTTTTTCTATCATGTGCTGTCATATTACTCAATGGTAGTCAAGTTAAGAAAATGCAATAGGGGAGAGTTGTGGTATCTGATAGAAACTATCTAGAAATTACATGTTCAACCACCATAAGATGTAAAGGCTTACCCCTTCTAGAGGAGGGCAGCTAGATATGTGCTGACAAACGCTTCACATGCATAATGACTGCATCCCATCTGCTTGTTACATCTTGGATTCCTGATAAGGAATTGATTCTAGTAACGAGTGAGTTGTTGCCTTTTGGACTGGCACCCATGCAGTATGTGTCCCTAAGATGTTTAGTGGTCATAGAAGAATATGTTCTTGCCAACATTAGGGCGCTGCAGTTAATAAGTTCATAGATCTAAAATCCCCTTTTATCCTTGTGTAATAATGTAGTATATAGAAATACTGATAAACACGGCTCATCTAAAAGCTTTAATTCACCCTGAAAAAAGTCCAGGACATCACGGAGGTGACAAGAAGAATTCACCTGAGTCAGCAAGTTTCTGCAAGGCCCATGCTCTGGATGTTGAACTTGATGGCTACTATAGTGGTCATAATACCACACACACACCAATGTTCCACAGGCGATACTGGTTTTCTTGCTGCATTGAGGAAACTGGCTGCTTCCAAGATACTCTGTGTTGTGGCAGTGCAAAGAAAATTTTCAGTATGGAAAGGCCTACCAAACTACTCCAATCCAAATTGAAGTAACCCTGTTCATGGGATGAGGAGCCCAAATAAAGGGAAGGATACTTGGTCTCTCCAGAAGTCCAATTTTATATAAAAGTCCTGCAGATGCGGTCATGTCCAAAATTGGAGTATTCCAAAAGGTGTATTTCTTATTCAAGCAGACAATTAGGCTACCATCTATTATTACATCAGCAAACTTGGATGGACAGTCTCTCTTCTCAAGAATCAAGAAGACCTGAAGATTCCCAAAAGACACTTATTTGTATCAGGCATGTAAGAACTAATCCCAGGCCCTTCTTCATAGTCCTCCTGATAGGGATTTCTCCCGAGTTTGAGGCCAAGAGAATCTGGGTGATCTAGTAGGCAAGGAAGAGGCCTCTGACTCAGTTCCATGCCGTTTTTCTTTTGTACCTCGAGGCCATGAGAAGAAAAGGAGACAGCACCACAATTGTCAACTGCCATTTCTCTTCTAAGAATTATAGGGAAAAATGAGGACATAGCACCAATCTGCAGTGCTAAAGCAAGAAGTTTTCATTCTAATGACCCCTTGAGATTAGAGAGAAATCTTATTTCCTGATGCCAAAAGTTAAATGGTACCAAGAGCACTGCCCGAGAGACCAACCTCAATATCTGTCTTTGCTGATGGATGATCTGGTGCGTTCTAAGGGCTATTCTCAGTGCAGCCAAACAAAAGTTCATTTCTAGTCTTCTTGATGTTGAGCATAGGATTCCCATGGAACCACAGAATCAGGTCTCAGGGCTTGACTAACTCAGAAGATCCTATCTTGGTTCCATTTTCAGTGACAACGTACTTTGACACCACCATCTTCATTGAGATTCTAGTAATCACTATCTTGGCTTCATTTCTGAGGACCTCATTTTTACCTGTATGGGACTCAACTGGTGCTCAGACCACACCTTTAACAGCAATACTCTCTGGCCCTCAAGATCTTATACGCAGAACAGAAGAACAGTCATCCAATTGTTGTTTGTCTGTGAATCCCCCAAGAGGAGTTATCTATACTGCTAACATCAACACACCCAAGATCAGATACTTGCTCATAACTAAGGTGGTTCTTCAAGTGCTTCCACATTAGAAGTGTGCACACTGTGTCCACCATTGCCAGAGATTTTCCCTCAGTGGTATCCGTTGGGCCAGCTCTAGTGCCCTCTGGAGCCGTATGCTCATGCACTGGTATAAGGGGCGCCGCAGGCCACTCAGCCTCTCAATTTTCCTTCTTACCGCCCGTGATGTTGCTGGAACGATCCCTCTTGCTTCAGCAAGGCTTCTTCCCAGTGGATTTTGGACTCTGAGTCTTAGCTCTTGTTTTAAACATAGCTTTAGTGCATATAGAGATTGTAGTTTAGAGGTAGTGTAAATAGTGTAGCTAGGGACTAGTTATCATCGAGGGTCTCTGTTCGTCCCAGGGACCAGGTATGTGGAGTCCCTGGGCTTCAAACCTTGTGCCTCCTGCAGCAAACCTATGCCCATGAGTGACCCACACTCAAGTTCTTTGAAGTGCTTGCAAGAAACTCACATGAGGGACAAGTGCCAGATTTGTCAGGACTTTAGACTCCTCACTAAAAAGGACAGAGAAATAAGACTCAAGGTTATCCTAATGGAAGCTACTCTCAGACCAACCTCAGAGCAAAGCTGCTCCAATTCTGCACAGAGTACTTCGGCGTCGGTGCAAAGCGCTCCTCTGGCACCATGCTCTTCCCCGCACCGTTCACCATCTCCCACTGCAAAGGAAGAAACACAAAAAGCAGCGCACTGATGGTGGGTGCTCACCAGTGCAAAAAAAGACAAGCATGGGGAAGGCAGCACGGTGCGACCCACACCGTGGTCACCGAAGGAGGACTCTTAGGCTGCACGTAGGGTTCCCCTTCTGAGTCAGACAAGAGTCACCCCCCCCCCCCCATACCCTGTGCATAATTTAAAATTAAAGATAAGCACAACAAGAATAAAGGACAAACCTCAATTCTGGATTTCTTAAAATGTATTCTTCTTTACTCCCAAATTTGCAGATATCATTTTGCATTGACAGTATTGATCCACTTGTGGCAAATGCCATATCGTTTTTTAATTTCCTGTACTTATTACAGATGCATGCTGAATATGATTGGATTATTTTGCTATATTCATTCATCATTTTTATAAAAAGTTTTCTGTTAACGTTTCAGAAAGCAGCCAAGCAAACCAACCACCCGTGCTGCTTCTAAAGGCAACAGCCCAAGTCCAGTTTCTCCTAAAAAACAGCAAAATTCAGCAGCAAAAAAGAGGTCGCCTAGTGAGGCAAAAGTTAGCAAGTCTCCTCCATTGGCACAGTAAGTATGAAAATGGAAGCATCTTTTACTGTTTGTTTTTGGATGTCATTAAATTGATCCTTTTTTTGGTATCTATAATTTACTACAACGCTGAACTGCAAAGCAAAAAGAAAGGTGGGTTTTGCCTTTCTCTGATATCCCAAAACTGTTTCAAAGGACTTTTCCCCATTTTTTTTTTTTCTGTGTATTCTTTTACATTTGAAATATCAGATCTTTACTTCCCATTCTGTGCTGGAGGATCTTGGAAAGTACTTGGGAGAGCCTGATTAACAATGTCACACAAGACTTTAATCTGAGCTGCAATTCTTTGTGGACTAGAGAAGATGCTGGGGCCAGGAGAACTGCAATTCAGGTTTCAGCAGCATGTGACATACTCAGATTATCCAAAGAGATTCCCTCTTTCTGTCGGATGAACTTGGGAAGGGAGCCTTTGAGATTCTTAATATTTCAAGTTTTAAAAAATGGCACTGGGAGGAGAGGGAAGGAAAGCATTTTTTTCCATTTTTAAGTTTGAGGCTATCTCTATGTATGATATGGGAGCAATAAAGGGCACAAATAATTGTTTACCTCTACAGAAACCCTCTACAGTACTGTTTACCTCTACAATATTCCTCCATCCACTGTGTGGCATTGGGAGCACGCACACTGCTTAAATAACTTGCAGCAATAGTGACAAGCACTATTGTATTCAGACAGTTAGAGGCTGCATTTCAGTTTACATTAAGTACTTTGTGATGGCCAGTAGTTCGGGCCGTGGTCATGTGTGGTTAGGGCTAAGGCATGATTGCCTACACGTGCATACACAAAGGGGAGTGCGTAAAGTGCCTTTCCATTATGCCCTTTCCTGCACAAGAGACACGAGTCAGTTGCTGTTCTTTTACTGTCTTGAGTGAAGGAACTTGAACCCTGTTTGTGTCTTTCTGGGGCACAAGCCGCCCCCCAAACAATGGGGAAGAGAAAGGTGGTGGGACCATGTCCCTATCTTCTCTGCACCAGCCAATAGAACTGGCTGGCTATTGAGGGTGAGTATATGTAGCATCCTTCTAAGGCGTGGTGGAGTGGGTATAGTCCCCCTACATGCTGTGCAACTGAGGGAGGTGTTGGGCACTGGGGAGTTGAGACAGTATCTCCTGGCATCTCCCCCTGGAATGGAGAAGTGTGCCTCTAAGCAAGTGTGCCTAAAACCCCTTTGAAAATATAAACTATTATAAAAATTCTAAGCATTATTAATAATTGTTATAACTTCTAGGTTAAAGATACAGACTAGCAAGCGTAAAAGGGAAGCCAGCCCACCAGCGGTACGCAGAAAAGGCCAGCTGAAAGTGGACGAAACGCCATTAAAGAAAACAAAGCGATAATTGTTACCATCTGATAATATTCATGGAAAAGTTGAAAGAAAAGAGAGTGGTCTCTGCTTCTGTTTTGTTGTGTTAAAGCAAAGGGATTTGCATGTTCTTGTTTCTGAGCTCTAAGGTAATAGATGCAGAACTTAAGTTACATTTTAAACAGTTTTATAAACTATTGTTTATACAGAATATTATACAGATTAAAAAATAAGTTTACTTTGTATCTGAAAGAAAAACAAAATAATTACAGATTTTAACACTGACTCAGAAAGTTGGGATTTCCCAATGTGACATGCTAATACAGATGCTTCCACTCCACCAGGCACCAAGGGCCTACTAATATTCTTTGTATATAAACTTGTAAAAATAGGTTGTATTTTACTGTGTATGAATCTAATCAATGATGAACACTTTATTTATTGTATGGAGAGGACTGGTCTGTAAACTTTAGTATATACCTTAGGTTTTATTAATGATATTTTAAATTCTATGCAGCCATCAGTAGGAATCTTCTTTTTAGGGCTGTCTAAAACCCGAAGTTCTCTGAAATATGCTCAGACAGTTGGTAAAGTATTCTCTCGCATGTATTAAAGTAGATTAGCATAGTAAAGAGGACTCTCTCTTCCTTTTCTGTTCACATTCATAACTATGTATAAAATAGGCAGTGTCATCTTTCCAGATTAACTTGTCATCTCTGAATTTTGTACCAACCTCAAAGTAGTAAATAATAGTAGTTTAGCTTTACTCAGACCATTTCAGCCAAAACTACTCTGAAGTACAACTTTTTATTTCACAACTTAACTGTTCTTTCAGTGTTTGTCTTTCAATAAAGAGGGACCCATAGAAGTGATATTTAACTTCAAATAACTATGGAGCTTCAGCATTTTATGTTACATTTTATACACAGGTATTAAAAAAGTAGAACTTGGTATTATTGCCAGAATCTTTTTTTTAATGTATATTAACTCCCGTAAGAGCAAATGTTCAAGTTAAGTTTTACATAGTTAAGCTTTTCTTAAGATCAAATTTGTCTCTTGCAATATGATGAGTTGCCAAATAATCTGAGATTATTTTAAAATGTTTTGTTCATATTCTTGTTTTATAATTAAAATTAGCATTGTGTTTTGTTTTTTGTTTTTTTACTGGTTATTGTAAGGCTCATATTTCTGTCAGATATTCTACTTGATTTCTTACTGAGATTTTATATATAAATTATAAAATGTTTCCCAAAACCTGAGTTGCAATATTTGTTATCTTTAAATTTCTTAATTGTGTCACTGTATTTGTTTGTATTGTATTTACAATCAACTTGGATGGACTTACTCACATGAGTAATGATTTGTATAATCAGTTCCTTTATAAAGTCTCGGTATCACGCCATCTAGGTATCCTATATTTACTACAAAAATAATTTGGACAACTCATTAAGTGAATCCATGTCCTGAAATTAAAGAACTCCTCCAGTGAACTGACTGTTGTTCAGACTTACCGAATAGCCTTAAACTTTTTAAGGTCTGTCTTAGGCCCCAGTTCAGCAAAGCATCGAAGCACATGCTTAAGTCCTACTAAAGCCAATGAGACTTGAACACATGCTGAAAGTTAAGCACATGCTTAAGTGCTTTGCTGACTAGAGACTGTCTGCAGAATGAGGGCCAGAGTGCCCTAAAGACTGATGGGAGTGATGCTCTAGCACAGGAACAGAGGAAGCAAGTTGCAAAGACAAGTTTGCCCTCTGCCAGTTCTGGAAAGACACGTTCCTAGTGGGGCTGAAGGGAATTTGCTGGGGGAGATGGTAATACAAATAAAAAGCTTCTAAATTCATACTTAGATTCCCTAATTGCCCTCAGTTTATAACATTCAGGCCTTTCAACGTTAGCAATTTTAACAATCCCTACGTTCCAAAGGGTTGTCAATAAAAGATCACTTGAAGCTGCCATTTCAACAAGCTGATGTGAGCTGGTGGAGCAGCAACTGGTGAAACCTACTGTCTCTGCAGAGCAGGATCCCACATGGGAGGAAGCGTAGGTGATGCACAAAGCAGCTAGAATGAAGTTTGTTGCTGGCACTGCAGTGCTTGAAAAAGCAGTACCTGCTCAGTAGCTGCTTTTCATGCCAGCAGCTTCTCCGATAAGAACGTATTTTCTTAGTGTGTGGGTCATTTTAAATAGCCTGTGCCATCCACTCCGTATGAAGATGTACACTAAATCACATGTGGTGTGTGTTCAGAATTTTGCTTGAGCAGTCTGAATGCCCCAATGCTCTCCTGATTTCCCTCAGAATTTCCCAGAAATGTAATAAGAAACTGGCCCAGAAGGCAAATGCTTCAAGCATCTAAGCTGGTCATGACTATCATCAGGTGCCCACTTTGGTGTGGGTCCAACATCAATCCCACACTTGTACTTTTCAGACCATTAATACTTCAACCAGCTTTACACTCTTGCTACCTTGATCTCCATCAGTGAGGTCTGCATTAAGAGAAGACCACTTTACTCCCAAGCCATCTCTTCTGCCCTTTGCTTCTGGAAGCAAACCGCTGGGATCTCTGCTTTCTCCAGACCACTTCATTAGTCACTGTCCTGAGTCCAGGACATACTATATAGCTTGTTGTCTTCCTTCCAACACATGGCTTTAGCTGCATTGACTTCAGTGGAGTAATACCCACTTATACCAGCAGGACTGAATTTGGCTAGTAGCTTTTAATTCTCTTCCTATCAGAGAGTATGTCTCCACTTTGGGTTTTTTCAATGCACATGTCTTTAAGTGAACATAAGAATGAACAGACTGGGTCAGACCAATGGTCCATCTAGTCCAGTATCCTAAATTTTGGCAGTGGCTGGTGCCAGATGCTTCAGTGGGAGTGAACAGAACAGGGCAATTTATTGATCCAGTCTCAGCTTCTAGCAGTCAGAGGTTTAAGGACACCCAACGCATGGGGCTGCATCTCTGACATCTTGGCTAATAGCCATTGATAGAGCTATCCTCCATGAACTTTTTCTAATTCTTTTTTTAATCCAGCTATACTTTTGGCCTTTACAACATCCCCTTGCAATGGGTTCCAGGGGTTGATTGTGTGTTGAGTAAAGAAGTACTTCTATATGTTTGTTTTAAACCTACTGCCTAGTAATTTCATTAGGTGACTCCTCACCACCACCATCTAGTTCTTGTATTACATGAAAGGGTAAATAACACTTTCTTATTCACTTTCTCCACACCATTGATGATTTTATAGACTATCTTTTCTCTTAAATCATCTCTTTTCCAAGCTGAACAGTCCCATTCTTTTTAATCTCTCCTCATATGGAAGCTGTTCCATACCCCTAATAATTTTTGTTGCTCTTTTCTGCACCTTTTCCATTTCTAACATATCTTTTTTGAGATGGAACAACAAGGACTGCACAGTATTCAAGGTATGGGCGTACCATGGATTTATACAGTGCATTATATTTTGTTTTATCTATTTGCTAATGGTTCCTAACATTTTTAGCTTTTTTGACTGCTGCTACACATTGAGCAGATGTTTTCAGAGAACTGTCCATGAGAACTTCAAGATCTTTCTGGAGTGGCAACAGCTAATTTAGACCTCCATCATTTTCTATGTATAATTGGGATTGTTTTCCAATGTGCGTTACTTTGCATTTATCGAGATTGAATTTTATCTGACATTTTGTTGCTCAATTGCCCAGTTTTGAGCCATCCCTTTGTAACTTTTCGAAGTCTGCTTTGGCCATAACTAGCATGAGTAATTTTGTATTATCTGCCAACTTTACCACTTCATCATTTACCACTCTTTTCAGATCACTTATGAAAATGTTGAACAGTACAGGTGCCAGTACAGATCCTTGGGGAACCTCGCTATTTACCCCTCTCCATTGGGGCTACAGAGGTGTAGCCTGGGGCTAGGCAGAGGCAGTTAGTTGTTCTCACTGTCAGCTGATGTAAATCAGAAGCAGGCAGCATTATCGCCTGTAAATGTGAACAAATGTAGCGATTGGCTGAACAAGAAGTAGGACTGAGTGCTAAAGTTTTACATTGTTTTGTTTTTGAGTTCTGTTATGTTAAAAAATCTACATTTATAGATTCCACTTTCTTGCTAGAGATTGCACTACAGTACTTGTATGAGGTGAATTGAAAAATACTATTTCTTATAATTTTTACAATGCAAATATTTGTAAACAAAAATAATATAAAGTAAGCACTGTACACTTTGTATTCAGGGGTGTAACAGAAATCAATATATTTGAAAATGTAGAAAAACATCCCTTTACAAAACCCTTGTTGACTCTTACCCATCATATGTTAATCTGTGTGTCTGATAATCCTGTAGATTCAACATATACATAGTTTGACTGCTGTATGAAGGGGCACATACTGAAGCCTGTTTCACTGGCTCTCTCCACCTATGTGGAGTGGTACCTGGGCTGCTGGTGCCAAGGGTGGGAGGAGAGGGAGAATGGGCTGGGCTTAACTGGAGAGCTCCTGCAGCGACCTGAGCGTGGGAGTTGTGGCACTCTGCTGCACCGATGCTGCCACTCTGGTGCAGCTACAGCAGCTTTCCTGCTGTCCCCTGCCCCAGTCCCCTCTTCCCTTCCCCTTGTCCTATCCATCACCTTTCCCTACTGCCTTTTCCCCCTACCCCACCTCATCCCTGCCCCTCCTCCCATGGGCATTCCCCGTTGTACAGGAAACAGGATGGTGGCCATGCAGGGCACCGGTGGAAGGTGACAGCAACAGACACTAGGACCTGGTGGGAGGTGGCATCCAGCTGCAGTGTCCACCATCAGCAGGAGAAGCAGCTCTGTCCTGCCGGGGAGAGGGACCAAATGAGATGGATATGTGCTGGGTGGGGGAGGTGCAATGTGGAAAAGACAGAGCCTTCCCACGCCTGACAGGCCAAGCAGAGCAGCTAAGCACTGACAGAAATCAGGGGTTGGGGGTGGACATTCACCTGTGATCCTATGTGCACCCTGCCATACCTTTCCTCTGTTTGGGGAGGGGGAGGCAATGCCCCTCTGCCTCCTCCACTCTCCCAACTGCACCCATGAGCTTCAAGCAATTGCCTGGTACTGAAGTTAGGCATACAAGCGTGTAATTGCCAGGATCGCCTTTGGAACTTTTTTTAAAAATTGATGTCACATTAGCTATCCACCAGTCATCTCACAGAGATTACATACCATAGATAGTAGTACTACAATTTCATATTTGAGTTCCTTCAGAACACTTGGGTGAATACCATCTGGTCCTGGTGACTTATTACAGTTTAATTTAGCAATTTGTTCCAAAACCTCCTCTACTGACATCTCAACTGGGACAGGTCCTCAGATTTGTCCCATAAAAAGAATGGCTCAGGTATGGGAATCTCCCTCAATCCTCTGCAATGAATACTAATGCAAACAATTCATTTAGCTTCTCTGCAATGGCCTTTTCTTCCTTGAGTGCTCCTGTAGCACCTTGATCATTCATTGGCCCTACTGATTGTTTGACAGGCTTCATGCTTCTGATGAACTTAAAAAAAATTGCTGTTCAGTTTGTGTTTCTTCTGCTAATTGCTCTTCGCATTCTTTTTTGGCCAGAGCCTCATTATACTTTTACACCTGACTTACCAGAATTTATGTTCCTTTCTATTTTCCTCAGTAGGATTTAGCTTCCAGGTTTTAAAAGATGTCTTTTTTTGTCTCTAACTGCCTCCTTTACTCTGTTAGGCTAGGGTGACATTTTTTCTTTGGTTGTCTTATTGCTTTTTTAAAAAATATTATTGGGGGTATGCATGGTGTTTTTAAAATGCTTCCATGCAGTTTGCAGGCATTTCATGCTTGTGATTGTTCCTTTTCATTTCCATTTCACTACCCTCCTCATTTCTGTGTAGTTCTGCTTTTGGAAGTTAAATGCTACTGTGATGGGTTTATTTGATATTCCCACTCCACCCCCTACAAGGTTGTTAAATTTATTACATTATGGTCGCTATTATTGAACGGCTCAGCTATATTCACCTCTTGGACCAAATCCTGAGCTCCACTTAGGACTTTAATCAAGAATTGACACTCCTTTGGTGGGTTCCAGGACTAGCTGTTCCAAGAAGCAGTCATTAATGGTGTCTAGAAATTTTATTTCTACATCTCATCCTGAGGTGACATGTAACCACAGTAAGTGCTTATGCAGCGTCCGTGCTTATGCAGCTTCCGTACTTCTGCTCTGTGCATCCATTCTAAGATCTCCACAAATTTCTTCATTGTTTTAGAGGTGGACTTATTTTAATTGATTCTACACTGGCTACTGAAGCATTTCAGACAACTGCCTTAATGACAACTCCTCAGGCCTGTTTACAGTTCTATTGTGTCAGCTTGTAGTTTAAATTCACAGGAAATATCCCCATCAGCTAACCTGAGTTTCTGCAGATCATGGCAGCTCCTTGAAGTCCTAGTGCTTGCTTACTCTGACAAGTCCTAGGGTGTCCTTGTCCCATCTGTTCACTTCACACTCCATCCACTCCTATAACATTCTGATTTTTTCCCATTTCTAGCCACATACAAATTCACCCTTGAGACAACTTAACTAAGGATGAGATAGATTTCCCATCACTAAGTCTTTAAATCAAAATTAGGGGTAACATTTTCAAAAGCTTCTAAGTGATTTTGAAGTCTAAGTCCCCTTTTCAAATGTGATTTAGACACTTAGCCAAAGACTCATTGACTCCTTTTGAAAAATTTACCTTAGATGGCTTTCTGAAAGGTAAGCTCTAGCTTAGTTCACATTGGCCACCCTTGATTAGGGGTCAAATATTTTGTGATCCCCTTACAGTTACTCTGGCATTTATAGTAAGAAGGATAAAAGTCTACATAATGTGTGGGTGGTGTTGAGATGCTGACAGAAAATTCTTGACCTTGAAGGGTAAGGATGGGGGAGGGGGTTCAGGGAGCAAGATTTCCTTTGTTTTACATTGTAATACACATTTTAAACATCTCATAACCTACCAGTTCAGTAACATTGCTCTAGCTCCTTCAGAGGTTGTGGGTTTGATGCAGGAATTACTGAGTGAAATTTTATGGCCTATGTTATGCAGGAGATCCGACTACATCATCATAATGGGAAAACACCACAAATATGATTCAGTTATGTAACCATCAGCAAACACCCAACCCATAGTACATTGGGCAGTGTCCTTTGCCTCAGTTTCCCACTTTGCAGTGAGAAAGTCCACTGAACCAATAGCCCTTTAACACACCACTTCCCTTTCCCATTGCTGCACCCCACTCACACTTGGTTGTCCTTAGTCAGTGAAGACCCAGACTTTAGAGGTGCGTTCTGATGGGTTCACGTCCCACCCCTGAAAAGGGGCAGGTAGCATCAAGCAACGCCTCCACTGCTGCCACCATCTCTGCAAATGGCTCATTGCTGCCTCTATCTCTGCTGCCCCTGGCCACTTGCTGGTGCTATAATCTCTGTTGCCACTGGCTGCTCACTGCCACCTCTGCTGCTGCTATCATTGCCACTTCTGCAATACTGTGTTCTGAGATTTCACCATTTAGTCCAGCTCTCAGTGATTTCACTTGGTAGTGGGAACTTCTCTGATGCTGCCTCTTTACTGTAACACTGTACCCACACCATGTCTAAACCTGAGCTCACAGACCTGCTCATCAGGGAATTTAGCTCTAGTAATCACTGAAAGCAAACAAGGGTGCTCAGTTGGGTCCCATCAGGTCTAGCTTTAACCACAGAAAAGGGAAAAGTTAAATAGTAGCTCTTCAGACACATGCCACAACTTCTGATAGAAACATCTCCCTCCCCCCTTCTCTTCACTAAGATTTGGCTTCCCTACCCCCAGCTTAGCAAGTGACATTCAGTTTAGGGTGATGCCCTCAATCAGGGCATGCTAAGCATAGTTCTGCTGCCCTTTACTCGTACAATAAGGACAACAACATTTCATTACCCTTGCACTCAGTACTAAAAAGAATTATAACCCAAACCCAGCCAAAATTGATCATTTTGGCAAAGCAGTTCCATCTGCTGAACACCTACGCAGAGTAGGTGTGGCCATGCAAATACGGTCTGTTCCTCTTTCCCCCAGTTCATCATTACAAGTAAGGGGCGAGTGCATTCAGAGCTGCTTACACATACATAAGGCAATACATTTTTTTAATGGGGCACTGTAAGGTTTTTTTACTAACCATGCGTCCGGTTCAGAGCTGTGTGCTGCCCTTGTAAAAGCTGATGACATCACTAGAGCCATGAGGGGCTGGAGCTTCTAATACACTCAGGAACAGCATTTATATATGACTCCAGCTAAACCAAGTACGAAGTGTGGTTCTTACCTGGTGCAGCCCAGCAGTAGGAATGGGGGCCAAACTGAATTAGAACCACATTTTAACATGTTCTAACACTTGGTTTTAACACAGTTTGGCACCTTCCACACTGGCTGGCCACACTATGGGAAGAACTGGTTTAGCTGGAACCATAGTAAATACAATTTCTAAAAACACTGTGAAGGCCAGTTTATCATAGCTAGGGCACATCATCAATCAGTGGGTGGAACTGCAGCCCTCCTCTTGCTTCAGGCATTAGGGATCTAATCAAGCATAGCAGGAGAATGGCAAATGTATTGTTTTTATTGTCGGTTCAGTAATTTAACTCTTTAATGATGGTTCAGTGCTGAAAGACCAGCCTCCATTTTTCTAGATTTTTATTGTGACTGTCACATACATTATGCAATAATTTATCTTTAAATGTCAAAGTTTATTAAAATGAATGAAGAAGAAGAAGAAATACAGGAAAGGAAAAATGGTTAACAATCACAGTCATAATAATCTGTCACCATTTCCAGTGTGTAAGCTTAAAAATGTCAAAATTAAATACTCGTTTCTTGTTCAAAGCCCAAAGCAAGCAGAGATCTGGAATGTGGTTTTCTTTTGAGACAATGATAGTCTCACTCTATTCTTTTAATATAAACAAACGCTAAGAATTGCTTAATAACGGGTTTAACTCTATTCTGCAAGGATTTCTCAGACTAAGTAAATAGGTAAGGCCATTTTAAAAAAAAATCCATTGAACTAGTGATAAAACTTCTTTCAACTGAATTTGAACTTAGCACTCTCCTCTGCCCAAAGTCTTATATACTTACGAAACACCCTTTACTAAGGCTGAATCAAAGTAAAGTGAGGATCTTGCATTCCTTGATACTGTGGAGAAGAGGCAGTTCCCTTCTTGAATCATAGCCAGTGTTGGAATGGAGAGGCAAGTACCTACAGAGAAAGCAGAAGAGAGGGGCCTCTGCGGGTGGTCTTGCAGTGGTGGCTCACCACAACCATTAGGGCCTAGATAAGGGGTTTGGCAGCACTACCACTTCATGCTTTTTTCTCTGGTAGGTCTGGTTTCTGCCCTGTTTGGCCTGCCTCATGCACTTTTTGCTGCTTCTTGTGCTTCAATTTAGTGGGTCTTCTAGGGTTGTCTAGGATTCCATTCCATAATATATAACATGGTAGCACACTACAGAAAATTCATACACAAGGGGAAACAGAGGAAAGCCAGGGCCAGCCCTCATCCCCACAAATCCTCAGTTCCTGTGCCTGCTAGACCTACTGATCTCCAGCACTTGCCCGCCCTCCCCCCTCCCCCCCGATACATCTGTAGAAATAAGTTATATTGGCAATGGGTGCCCTGCCAGCCAGGATATAGACCCATGGGTCAATGAGATCTATGGTTAATCTACCAATGCTTGGAGTGGTTCTGGAATGTAAAGACTCCAGAGAATTTCTCTGTAGTCCTGGAGACCAGTTTGAAGCCAATCTCGGCAGCCCTGCTCAAGACAGCTGGAATCCCTGACATGGTAGGAAGTGAAGGCATCAAAGACTGGCTGAACTGGGATGAGACTCTTCCCAGACACTAAGTGAAGTGGGTTGAAATAGTCAAGTGAAAAAATGTATATTCCAATCCAGAGCAATTAAACTGGAAGCTACAGGCTGGGTGGTTTAAGCAGTGTTCTTTTATGCTTGCTCTTATGCTGAAGTGAAGGAACACCATTATTTGAAAAGAGACTGATGTTACTTACCTTACAGGATGAGTTTATGAAGGTTCCTTTGTCCAAACCGTATGTGTGTGTGTTTCTCATGTGCACAAGCCTGGATCCTTTAACTACAAATATCCAGTGGGACTGCATCTGTGCCCTGCACCTCCTTGTATTCCCTACAGCAAGAGTATAAAGCACCAAGCAACCCTAATCACCACTCAGTTCCTTCACTAGTACAGAAAATCCAGAGGAGGACTCCATATACATGGGGAAGAAAGGCTGGTCTGGGAGCCAGGAAGACAAAGGCATTTCACAGACCTCCAGTTACTATGAGGCAAGTAGCCTCTCTTTCTTCTTTGAGAATTTGTTTGTCTATACTCTGCTTTAACTCCTCATTGGGAACAGAACACTGGACATTTCATGTTCACATTGGTAGCAAACAAGTCTATCAAGGGAACTCCCCATTTTAGGAATACTTGCATAAGAACATAACACAAGAATGGTCATGCTGGAATGGACCAATGGTCCAGCTAGCCCAGTATCCTGTCTTAGACAGCAGCCAGTGCCAGACGCTTCACAGAAAATGAACAGAACAGGGCAATTTCAAGTGATCCATCCCCTGTTGTCCAGTCCCAGCTTCTGGCAATTGGAGGTTTAGGGAGACCCAGAGCTTGGGGGTTGCATTTATGATCATCTTAACTAATGGCCATTGATGAACCTATCCTCCATAAACTTATCGAATTCTGTTTTGAACCCAGTTATCTTTTGGACTTCACATCCCCTGACAATGAGTTCCATAGGTTGACTGTGCATTGTGTGAAAAAGTAGTTCCTTATGTTTGGTTTAAACCTACTGCCTAGTAATTTCATCAGGTGACCCCTAGTTCTTGCATTGTGTAAAAGATTAAATCGCACTTCCCTGTTCACTTTCTCCACACCAGTCATGATTTTATAGACCTCTACCATGTTCCCCCCCTTAGTTGTCTCTTTTGTAAGATGAACAGTCCCAATCTCTCCTTGTATGGAAGCTGTTCCATACCACTCATTTTTGTTGCCTTTTTCTGCACATTTTCAATTCTAATATATCTTTTTTGAGATGAGGTGACCAGAACTGCATGCCGTATTCAAGGCATGGGTATACCATCGATTTATATAGTGGTATTATATTTTCTGTCTTATTATCTCTTTCGTAATGGTTCCTACTATTCTGTAAGCTTTTTTGACTGCCATTGTACATTGAGTGGATGTTTTCAGAGAAATATCCATGACGACTCCAAGATCTCTTGCTTTAGCTAATTTAAATCCTATCATTTTATATGTACAATTAGGATTATATTTTCCAAGGTGCATTACTTTGTACTTATCAAAGCTGAATTTCATTAGCCATTGTGTTGTTTAGTCATCCCATTTTGTGAGACCCATTTGTAACTCTTCCCAGTCAGTTTTGGAATTAACTATCTTGAGTAATTTTGTATCCTCTGTAAATATTGCCACCTCATTGTTCAGGTCATTTATGAATATGTTGAACAGAACAGTACAGGGGCTTGGGGAATCCCACTATTTACCTCTGTCCATTGGGAAAACATACAGTAAACAGAATGTATATTATAGCACATATCCAACTTTTCATGTACTATAATATACATTCTGCTTACTGTATTTTTCACTCCATGCATCTGATGAAGTGGGTTTTAGCCCACGAAAGCTTATGCCCAAATACATTTGTTCATCTCTAAGGTGCTACAGGGACTCCTCGTTGTTTTTGCTGATACAGACTAACAGGGCTACCACTCTGAAACCTACTTTCCAGGTGTATTTTCTTTTTGTTTTTAATAAAATTTACCTTTTTTAAGAACAGGATTGGGTTTTGTGCATATGTTGTTTAATTAGCTGGTGGCAACAGCTGATTTCCTTTGTTTTTCTTTCTCAGCTCCTCCCTGGAGGGGTGTTGAAAGGGCTTGAGGTTACCCCACAGGAAGGAATTCCCAAGTGTACCTTTCTGGGTTCTCTAAAAAGGGGAAGGGGTTGCACTTGGGTGGTGGCAGCATCTACCCATCCAAGCTCAGAGAAAAACTGTAACCTTGGGAGTTTAATACCAGCCTGGAGTGGCCAGTATTAATTTTTAGAATCCTTGCGAACCCACACCTTCTGCATTCAAAGTGCCAGAGTGGGATTCAGCCTTGACAAATGTAAATAATTCATTTAGCTTTTCCGCAACGGCTTTGTCTTTCTTGAGGGCTCCTGTAGCACTCAATCGTTCAGTGGCCCCACTGACTGTTTGGCAGGCTTCCTGCTTCTGATGTACTTAAAAAAAAAAAACATGCTGTTAGTTTTTGTGTCCTTAGCTAGCTGTTCTTTCATTTTTATTTATTCATTTATTTTTGGCCTGCCTTATTATACTTTTACAATTGACTTGCCAAAGTTTATACTTTTTATTTTCCTAGCTAGGATTTAACTTTCAATTTTTGAAGGATTCCTCTTTGCCTCTAACCACCTCTTTTACTCTATTCTTTAGCCAGGGTGGCATTTTTGGTCCTCTTACTGTTTTTTTCCCCCCTGTATTTTGGGAATACATTTAGTCCAAGCCTCTTTTATACTGTTTTTAAATGATATCCATGCAGTTTGCAGGCATTTCACCCTTGTGACTGTTCTTTTTCATTTCCATTTAACTTCCCTCCTCATTTTTGTGTAGTTCCCCTTTTGAAGTTAATGCTACTGTGGTGGGTTTCTTTGGCATTTCACTCTACAGGGATGTTAAATTTAATTTCATTATGGTTGCTATTACTGAGTTCAGCTACATTCACCTTCTATCTTGGACCAGATCCTATGGTCCACTTAGGACTAAATCAAGAAGTGCCTCTCCCCTTGTGGGTTCCAGGGCAAGTTGCTCTAAGAAGCAGTCATTTATGATGTCTAGAAATGTCATCTCTGCATCCTGTCTTGAGGTGACATGTATCCCGTCAATATAAGGATAATCGAAATCTTCCATCTCTGTTGTGTTTTCTGCCTTTGTAGCCTCTCTAGTTTCCCAGACCATTTCACAATCACTGTCACCATCCTGGTCAGGTGGTTGGTAGTACATTCCTACAGCTATACTCTTTTTGTTCAAGCCTGTAATTTCTATCCTTAGGTAGTCTGACACAATTTGATTCATTTAAGATTTTTGTTTTATTTCATTTTATGCTTTTTTCACATATAATGCCACTCCACCACCCTGGAATTACTGTCCCCCATTGATTAACCTCATTTTACCAAGTTTCTACAATGCCTATTATATCAATATCCGCATTTAATACTAAGCACTCCAGTTCACCCATCATAGTATTTACATTTCTAGCATTTGTATATAAGCACTTTTACATTTTGCCAATATTCAATTGCTTACCTTCATGTGTATATTTAAATGGGACTATTTTACATTTGACTGTTCTTCATTAGCTTCTATCTGTACTTTACTAACTTCTTCCCTATACTCTTTGCTAGGATAGAGAGTTCTCCCTTTAATGAATACATCTCCAAGGGATGTCTCTGTGTGATTCATATGTGCTTCTGCACTTGTCAGCTTTCCCCCAGCCCTTAATTTTAAAGTGCCTCTACAACCTTTTTAAATTTTACATGCCAGCAATCTGGTTCCATTTAGATTTAGGTGGACTCCAGCCTTCCTGTATAGGCTCCTCTTTTCCCAAAAGTTTCCCCAGTTCCTAATCAACCTAAAATCCTCCTTCCTACACCATTGGGTTATCCATGCATTGAGACCCTGCAGTTTTGCCTGTCTTTCTGGCCCTGCATGCGGATCTGGGAGCATTTCAGAAAATGCTACCATGGAGGTCTTGGACTTTAATCTCTTTCCTAGCAGACTAAATTTGGCCTCCAGAACCTCTCTCCTACCTTTTCCTAAGTCATTGGTATCTACGTGTGCCACAACCATTGGCTCCTCCCCCGTATGGCACATACATCTGTCAAGATGTCTTGTAACGATCCACAACATTTACACCAGGTAGTTCTCCCAGTCTTCAAAAACCCAACTATCTAGATTTCTAATAATTAAATCCCCCATTACTATTACCTGTCTTTTCCTAGAAACTGGGCTTCATGCCCCAGGAGCAGTATTCTCAGTGTGAGGATACCATGACATCACCTGGAAGGAGGGTCCCAACTACAGAATTGTTTCCCTTTATTCCAGTTTGATCTTCTCCTTCCCAGAGACTTTCATCCTTTTCAACAGCACAAAGGCTGTCAGACTGGAGGTGGAACTGCTCTATTGTATCCCTGAAAGTCTCCTCTGTGTACCTCTGTCTCCCTTAGCTCCACCAGTTCAGCGACTTTGGTCTCGAGAGCCCATATGGTCTCTCTCTGAGGGCCATGAGTTGTTCACATTGAATGCACACATACAATTACCTGCCTGGTGGGCAGGTAATGCAAGTGCTGCAGTCAATGCAATAAACTGGGTTACCCCTACTCTGCGGCTGGACTACTGCCTGTATTATTTTTACTCTTGAAGGGTTCTTTTTGTGTCTGTTTGCTTGTTTTGGGGGGAGGCAGTGCCGTAACAAGGGCGAAGCGAGTGAGACACTTGCCTCAGGTGCACAAAGGGGAGGGGCGCAATCACCTCCTCTCCGCCTCCTCCCCTGAACGCTCTGCCCCTGCTTCTCCGAGCCCCCCGCTTCCCACGAATCAGCTGTTCGCGTGGGAAGCCTGGGAGCACAGAGAAACAACCGGTGGCACACTCAGGCCCAGGGAGGCAGAGGCAGAGCAGAGGTGAGCTGGGGTGGGGAGTGCAGGGCCAGGTCTAACTTTTTTACTGCCGCCCCAAGCAAAAAAAAGCGAGGGGCGGAGGCGCTGCTGCAGTGCGGCCGAAGGAGCAAGGCGCGGGGGCGGGGGGTGCGGCCGGAGGAGCGGGGGGGGCGGCACAGCACAGCCGGAGGAGCGGGGGGGGGATGGAGAAGCAGGGGGGCACGGCACAGCCAGAGGAGCGAGGAGGGGGCGGTGCGGCTGGAGCAGTGAAAGGGGNGGGGGGGGGGGCACAGCACGGTGCGACTGGAGGAGCCAAGGGCGAGGCACGGCTGGAGGAGCGCGGGGGGGGGGCAGCATGGCCAAGGTGTGCCCGGAGGAGCCAAGGGGGGGCGGCGCTGCCAGAGGGGGGGGGGGTGCGCAATTTTATATTCTTGCCTCGGGCGCAAAAATAGCTAGTTACGGCTCTGGAGGGAGGGGTGTTATTGGCCTAAGTTTTTAGAGTATGTTTGTTATGTGTATCTGCCTCTCATACTCCCCTTTTAAACTGCCCCTTGCAAAACTCCCCTGTTTGCTGCTCCTGTTCGCTACCTCCTCCAGTCTAGGAGGTGGGTTTTTAAAACCCTATTTTCCCTGAGTTAGTCTTGCTCCCTTGTCAAGACATTCTTAAGGTTTTCGGGATCAAAGGATAGCAGGCTAGAGCTTTGTTAGTAAGATCTCAGAGTATGTCTACACAGCAAAGAAAAACCCAGAGGTGAAGAACATGTGACACACTGTAACCCAATCCTGGATCTTTTGGATAATTTCTTGCAATCCGTATGCACTTACAAGGGGTAGCCACTGGTGGATCTTGGACTCTTCTGTTGTTATTGTCTATGTATTTATTACTGGATATGAATATTAAAGATGATGCAAAACTGAATCTGAGATGATTACAAGACTGACCCTAGTACTTAACATCTTTCATACAAAAATCTGAAATCCCCTTACAAACATTAATTAAACTTCATAACACTTTGTGAAGTAGGCAAGTCCAGTATTGTTTTACTTACAAGTAAAATAAGGTAAAGACCAGTTAAGTGATTATGCCATGGGAAAAACTCCCATTGGTTTTAATTACATAACTAACTGTCATAGGAGAAAGATGAATTCTCCTTCAGAATATAGAAGACAAATATAAAAGAGAGATGAAGGTGAGGCATTAATTGATTGTAGCAACAGAAACAAAGAGGAAATAAGACTGACTTCAGTGGGAGTTTTGCCTAATTAAAGATTGTAGCATCAGACTAACAAGAACATTTTTGATAGCATAAGAGCCTTGCATAGGACAAATGAATTTCCTTTAATGCAGTGGGGATACATTAAAATTTGAATGTCTTAATAAATTATATAAAGGAGGTGTTGCCCAGTAGGTACAGTAGATACTGGAAGCCATTCTATTCTTGACGCTGTCACATACTTGATATATGACTTTGGACTTTAATTTCTCAGTGCCTCAGTTGCTCTACTGTTAAAATGGGAATAATTATACTAACCTTCCTTTAAAGCATCTTGAGGCCTACACATGGAAATTTAAGTCCAGAAGCAAAGTATTGCAATATATTATTTCATAAAAGGGTTATAAAGCTTAATTACTATTTACAAGGTGCTCCCAGATCTTGGGATAAGCATGCTATGTTGTTATTATTAACAATTATAGCCAAACTTCTGAAAGATGTACAGAGTGTAACAGACAAATATATCAGAAGATAAAGAAGATACATCAATTCATTCCAGCACTAGGGGCAATAAGTGAAGGGAAAAGGCTGACTAGAATGAGAGTTTTGCCTGAACATGTAATGCAGAATTGGGCCCTTATTGAGTCAATATCCCATTGCCTTTTGGTGACACTGTATAAGTGGTGGAAGTAAATGTGCATCTCTATTTTTTTCCTGGGAGTTATTCAGATAATTTTAACTAAGTATTTTCTTTGTCTCCTTTTCATGGGCAGGGGGAGGGGTGTGTTAAGGGAGATTAACTGTGAAGCAATTTGCAAAGTGCTGACATTGTGGGTTTTTTCAGTATTTTGCATGCCAGGATTCCACTTTTTACTCCAAAGATGAGGTTACAACAGGAGTTTTAGTTTGTTTCCAGGAGCAGCGGCTATGAGCATTTAAACGGGGCCAAATAGCGTCACCCTGCAACAACCAGCAAGATTCAGACATTACTTTCAGTTTGGTTGTAAACTTTATGGGAATGTTTGCATTTGTGTCTCCCAGTCTTAAAGGAACATAGCCTTTTCCCCATATAAGGAAAATAAGAAGAGAAGCAGATTACAGTCCTGCTATTAAAACCTACCAACGCTAATTTGGTAAGTATATTCTCAGCAGTTGATAAGTTTAAAATGTCTAATTTTTAATATTACATTTGTGTTTCAAGTTTACTATTAAGAGGAAAATACTTGCTTTGTTTAAATGTAATTCTAAAAATCATGATAATCTTTCTATTAATATTAAGGAGCCTTTTCTGCAGCCACTAAAGTAAATAAAACATACCACTGACAACAATGGCAGGAGCATAAGGTTCTTGCTTTTGTAAAAGCAATTTGAGCACGTTGGTACTGCAACCATTAATCTTGCAAGAAGACCAACTAATACACAAGTAAAATCTTTGTTGTAACTTATTTAAACAATATACATACTACTATCACCATGCATTTCAATGTGAGATTCATTTGGAAACATGATTTTTTTATCAAATGTAATCCTATCCTATTCAGAAGAGGCTGACCTGATGGTTTCTTGTGAAATTGGTGTTCTGTCCAGAACACTTTACATTTCATATACTGCAGAACCTTAAAGGAGCACAGTCATGATAAAAGTAATGTACTAGTAGGTCAGTGGCTCTCTACCTTTCCAGGCTCCTGTACCCCTTTCAAGAGTCTGATTTGTCTTGTGTACCCCCAAGTTTCACCTCACTTAAAAACCACTTGCTTACAAAATCAGATATAAAAATATAAAAGTGTCACAGCACACCATTACTGAAAAATTGCTTACTTTCTCTTTTTTACCATTAATTATAAAAATAAATCAATTGGAATATAAACATTGTACTTACATTTCAGGGTATGGTATATAAAGCAGTATAAACAAGTCATTGTCTGTATGAAATTTTAGTTTCTACTGACTTTGCAAGTGTTTTTTATGTAGCCTGTTTTAAAACTAGGCAAATCTCTAGATGAGTTAATGTACCTCCTGGAAGACCTCTGCGTACCCCTAGGGATTTGTGTACCCCTTGATGAGAGCCACTGTACTAGATCATCCCCTCCACTCAGAGTCAGAAGTGGCCTTGTCTTCCCCAAGCCCCATGAAAGACCTTCCATGAGACTCTGTAGGGATCCATACATGTACAATCAGGAGGAGGTAAGCTGGGAGTAGGGTTTGGGAGACAGCTGCTCTTCAGGGGAAATCTCACCTCAAATTAACGATCCCTGGGCAGAATTACTTAGGAACTGTCCCCCACCATGGATGGAGGGAGAGCACTTGGCAGCACATCTCAATTGCAACTGTGCTTCTGACTAGACTGGGAAAGGGCTGTAAGGGATAGGAAGCCAGTGTAGAAGCACAAGCATTCACTGAGGATGTTCCTAGCTTCTGGAATTCCTGAGATCTGCATGGGTCTTGGGAGAACCACTGGGTTTGGGGGGAAACAAATCCCCAACTGGTTCCCCAGGTGGCCAAACCCTACCTCCCCAAGGGAACAATGTCAGAGAACCTCTACAAGGTTTGCTGTCCTTATACAGTTTACTCCCATGTAAAGGATGATGTAGCTCCATTGTAAAACATTATCTGTGAGACTCAAAGTACCTTGCCTTTTTAAACAGGAGAATGTTAAACATCTAATTTGCTTTTGCTCCATTTATGCAATGTGTGTGTATTTCCTTTGCATTTCACTTACCTTGGACAGTGAAAACAAGCAGGTCATTTCCGATTGGGTTTCCAACACCTCAGGGGATTTGTTTAAAAAGAAAAAGAGATATTGTTTACATTTTTAAAGCAATTTACACAACTGTATTAATATGAGGGATCCCAGGCTAAAAGAAGTAGGCCCTGTGCAAGTATTTAATAAAAGACATTTAAGGCAGCAGCTCAGAATGGGCTAAGGGCCTGGACATGAACCCATGCACAGGTTTCTGATTAGTGGGTAAAGACTTTTAGCTACTCAGTGGATTCCAGACTGCTTCCCATGCTGTGTAATAATTATGAGTATTATTATTTTCCCCATCCCACTATGGATTCTTTCATGTGACCCTCTCTAACTGACGGCTGGTTAGTGTTCCTCAAATACAGACATGTTGGATAAATCCTGCTCACTTTACCACAAGTATTCCCATCAAAGTTAGGGAATGCTTAAGTGATGAAGGTTGACCAGATAGTTGTATGCCTTACTTATGTCACATTTCAGGAAGCATGCACTTTGACTATTCTCCAGTTCATACCATTTTGTCTCCCCAGCATGCCACAACATTGAGAGGAGCTTGTGGGCCATCATTCTGAGTCTGAGCCTACTTTCTCTTCTATCCTAGAGGAAAGACTCACAGCTTAAGAAAGGAGCAATTCATCTGAAATAAGGACACTTCTAACTAACTACTCAGTAGGTAGTTTAAAGGAAAAATGCCTGGTTTCTCCCAGGCCTCTGATATAATTCAAATTTGGGCCATTTTGGGCCCTATCCTGTTATCTTTACTCACACTGGTCATCCTTACTCACTCACACCAGTTTATACTGATTCAATATCTAAATTGTCCAAAACTTGGTTTAAAAATTTACATTAAAAATATATCAGCACTGCACCAACTAACAAGCATGTCCTTCAGAGCACAGACTTTGTTGCCGAATGCTAGACTGCTGCCGTGTTCCTGAACTACTTCTGTTTAATTAATAATCAGGATCAAGATTGTTTTCAGCCGAGTTACTTAACAGAGCAGCAACACAGCCATGAGAGAGCGAGTACTGATACAGAACTGCCTCTAGGTGGCGCAGCCTGTCTATTTGTAGTTGTAGACCGGTTTACAATTGAGTGTTTTTACGGTTCATAATATTTAAGATCTACTATCCGAAAGCTATTTTTCCTCATATTTCTTGACATGATCTGAAAAGACAGAGAAGAAAAACTGTAGGGAAAATAGATGATCCATTCGCTGAAATTAATATTTAAAAGTTTCTGATAGAGGAGATAGAGATGGAGCTGTATAAATTAAGCCCAAATAGAAGAATACAAAATAATTTCCTGTGAAGAACTAACAGGTAGATCTAAAGCATCACACTTTTAAAACAGATATATAATATACACAAAGATTTGCTATCTGCAAGTCAGCTGTATAAAATGGCAACTCAAACAAAATACTTGTTTTCTATTTTTAAGAGGAAAACAAGTCCTATAAAACACTTACTGATGGATTGAGGGAGATGTGGAAATTGTCACTTCCGGGACATTCGTATGTTACACTCTGACCTATCAATTAAACAACATTGTAAATCTTTCTTTATTGCTTACCCTTCTTCTACAGAGAAGATTTATATAATTTTCCTCTTTCTCTCTCAGATATTATCAGGGAGTAATTATTTGTAAGTGTCCTGGTCTTTTGGTGAATAATTCGATCGTGCGGTGAGTTCAAGGTTACTATGTGAAGCAATTTATCTCTGCAAAACAATAAGACGATTTGTAAAGGACAGCAGCAAATATGGTTAGATCTACAAGAATGTTTCTGTGCAGGATGGATGGCTCTAGAAAAAAACGTTATTTCTCGGTATATAGAGGCATTTCATTGGACCATTGAAAAAACAGGACTTAAAAATGATTTTAGCAAACTATTAAGTGAGCATTGCATCTGATTAGAAGGCTCGGGGCTGATGATAATTAGAAGAGATTATTTGTAACGAATCATGACAAACTTGGGGGGGGTGAACTTTTTGCAAGTCAGAATAAAAGCGATTTCTGGCACAGACTTTCCAATCAGCTGCAGTGAATGTGTGTGGCAGACAAGCGATCCTCTCTCTCTCCTTCACTCGCCAGCCGGATTGACTGTGCGCCTCCCTAACTTTGCTCCAGTGGGATGTCTGGTGTGGGGCAGGGGTACGCAGGGCTGCCTGGGGAGACCCCCCAATACAGACTCTCACCCTTTGAATGCTCGGGTCTGAGTTCGGGCAGCGCTGAAGCCGGCAGTTTGGAGTTTGAGCCCCGGTGGCAATTGCGTTTACAGGTCATAAGCGATCAGTCTCTGGATGGCAGAGCAAACAAACGGAGCGGCTCCGGGCGTCCTGCTGCCCGATAGCTGCGGAGCTGCGCCTGCAGCTCAGCCCAGCGAGGAGCGCGGACCACCCAGTCGGTACCAGGCAGCTGCGAGCAGCCGCCGCGCCTGGAGCAACCGGCCTGGCCCGGCCTCAGGCTCCCCGTACACTCCGTCTTCCTTACCCCTGTTCTCCGGCGCTCGCTGCCCGGCCTCCTCGCCCGGGGACTGTCCTCGGGGCTGGGAGAGGGCACCGCAAGCGCAGCCTAGCAAAGAAGAATCCCAGCCCTTGCGAGCTAGCCCCCCGGGGGGGTGTCCAGCAGTGTATACTCTACCAAAGGCGTGCAAATCGGAGCGGCGGCTCTAGCGACGCCCGGAGCCTGGCCTGGGAGCTCCACAGTCCTGCCTCGCTTCGCTCCGCTCCGCTCCCCGTCCGCACGCGGGCTCCCCGCACGCGCCAGGAAACGCAGGGCCTCTGCCCCCAGCACGCCGCTCTGCGCCTCAAAAGCGCCTTGAGTGTTTCTGTCACACACACCCCAGCTTTGGTCACCTACGCCAAGTGCCTGTATCTATTACTCAGGGGGTGCCTCAAAACGCCCAGCGTGTGTGTGTGTCTCTTACACCCACGCGCATTTCCACTTACACGAATACACCCCACACTCCCAGCCGCTGTTAATCGGTCCTGTTACCCCTAAAGCTCCTGGCATGGCTATTATAAACACACGGCACAGCACCCAGAAGCTCCTTGCATGTTTACTGATAGTCACTTTAAGGTGTCGTGGGCTGCATATTTCACACATACTCCCCCATATACGTCCTATTTCGGTTACCCTCTCCATCTCCCCCACCCCCAGTTTCCTTCGCATATCTATTGCGCCAAACCCATGCACCTAGACACTACGTACCAGAACTGATAACTACCCCTGGGAAACACGAGAAGAAGGAGCCCAAATAATATTTAAACTGGCTTTATTTGTTCCCAAGCTTTAATCAGACCCTCATTCGTCATATCAAAGACGTTTTTTGGTTTCTTTACTGCGCAGGGCAAAGCAGATATTTTTGGGCGGCAATCCTGAGGTTTTAGGAAATATTTTGAACGAGAATCGTTCACAATCAATCGGTTTCTTGGTCGAGTGTAAAACGACGCTGCTGCAGGCAACAAAATTAAAAATGCTCAATGCTTAGATAGGTTTATAAAAGAGGCGAGGTTCTGTTCCAGGCGGTAAAATCATGTGTATTTATTAGACGATAAAAACCGCCAGTTCCGTAACGAAAAATCTTGAGATTATATTTTTCATTGTATTGGCCCTCATCACTAAACCCAAAACTCAGAGCTGTAGCACTGAGCTTACAGTTTTCATTTACCTTATTAATACTCAAGTCGGGATTTTTCTATATTTTATTAGAGCGGCAATATTTTAAATGGGGAAAATAAAACATGATACTTGAGACACATTTGTTGTATATGTTTAAATAAGTAACATTTATAAGATACGTGTTGATTTCATAGTTTCCAACATGTTCCTGTTATTTAGAGTTATTTTCTTTCCGTCAAATAGCGATTTAGAAGTAAGAACCGTTTTTAATCGCAGTAACAACAACAACAAAAAAAGACTTTAAAAGTCCCATTAGATTAAGATAACCATTGATATAAAATCATCAAATTGTAAATAACTAAAATAATAGGAAAAGTAACACCCCTGTTTTAGAAAATTGTGGAAGAAATTTTGAATGGTCCCTATAAAGCAAGCAGCCCAAAATCTGAACGTTTTTCTCCACAATATAAAGCTAAATAGCATACTCAGCTTTAATTCAGGCGCAGTTTTACACTCCCTAACAGACTATGAAATAAATAATTTTAAAGACTCTTCCTAGAGAGCTGTATTTTAAAGGTTTCCTAATTTGGAACACTGTTTACGTTTCCATTGACTGTTTCAACTTTAATTAAACCATATTTTAAAAGTGGGTCACTACATCGATTTCCCAATTTAACCAGCACAGAGGAGGAGGGGAAAGCACCCCGAAACTCTGAGAGCTAATGATTCGGATTAAGTACATGGTTTTTCACAAGGAACGGAAGCATTTGTTTGGGGTGGGTTAAACCATAATATAGAAAGTAAGAGGACCGTGGCAATCCTTTGAACCATCACGCGTTTAGAATGAAAAGTTGAAGGGCTAATATATTTCTGTAAACCCCTTGGGTTAGGGCACAGAAGATCTATTCGTAGGGGATAGATCGCTCCAGGCTTGAAGGGCGTCCGTGACATGGCCATGCAGCCCCCACCCCAGAGAGGAAGGGGTTAACTAGCCCACGTCCGACTCCCTTCTACTCGCCCAGTTCTGTCCGAAGATCAACAGCTTCCAGCTGTGGCGCGCCAATCAACTCCCACCCTGCGCAGAGCGCTGCCCAATGGGAAGGCTCGGGGTCGGGACTGTCACTCATAGGTGAGGAATGACACCGGGGCTGGGAGAAAAAGGAGAAGGAAAGAGCCAAGGAACAGATAGAGGCAGAAAAAAGTCCAGCGCCGCGAGGGACCCAGCTGCGGCAGGGGAGAAGGAGCGAGGGAGGCTCAGAAGCAGCCCCCAGGCCAGACAGCCATCCAGGCTCTTATGGGAGGGCTGCATGGGAACGGCGTATTAAAGCGTCCCCAGCTCCCTACAGTTGCTCGTTCTCGCCGAGCCTGGGAGCAAGGGCTGCAGCCGGGGGCGGCGATGAAGTCTCCCAGTTGAAGGAGCGGGATCCGGGCGGAGACTGGCTCTGGCGCCGGTGCACCGGGGCGCTTCGGCGGCAGCTCTCGCTTCGGTGTCTCTTTCCCTACTCCCCGCGCTAGCCCGCCCCCCGCGGCGGCCCTGGGGCAGATGGCTGTCCGCAGCGGTAACGCCTTGACGCCTTTCTCCATCCAGGCCATCCTCAACAAGAAGGAGGAGCGCGCTCAGCACTTGGCGGGGCGGCCGCCGCCGGCCACCCCCACCACGCCCGCTTGCTGCTGGAGGCTGTTTGGCGAGAGGGCAGACGCGGGCGCAGCCGAAGAGGCTTTGCTGCTGTCCCCGGCCTGCGTCCGGGCTGCGCCGGCAGCGGCGGGGAGGACGATGGGAGCCCCGGCGGGCTGGGATTCGGACTCGGCGCTCAGCGATGACCACGAGGGCGAGAGGCGCTCGGAGGAGGAGGGCACCGGGGTGCAGCAGGGGCCGCCCGGCAACAGCGCCCGCTCCAGAGAGGCCCCTGGTCGGGGGCGGCCTGCGCGGGAGGCTCAGCCCAGGGATCAGGAGGAAGAGCCCCCCGGCCTCAGTGACAGCGAGATGTCGGCCAGCGTTTCAGGTACGCTTGTGGGGGGAGAGTCGGTGGAGAGGCCATGGGCCGAGGAGGGCCCTGGGGGGGAGGGAGGGGCTGAGCTCCATATGCCTTAGAGAGCGGGGACTCCCGGTCCCCTGGGGTTTGCGATCAGCCCTCTGAGACCTTGGACACCCGTTTCCCGGTGTGCCCCGGAAACTAGAGATGCCCAGGACCCTGATGCTTGCTCCAGAGCTCTTTGCGCCCTCCAGTCTCCAGCTCCTGATGGTGGCCGAGCCTAGCGTGCCCTAGTGTGGCATGGTCTGTGATTGCTGTCAGGCCCTCTTGTGCCTTATGCCTCCCGTTCCCAAGGGCGAAGGAGAATCGGTCTCTCCAGAGCTCTCCCAGGGCGGGCGCTGGCTAGTGATTGTAGCTGGGGCATCTCACAAGGAAGGAGAATCAGAATAGAGATTTGGGGAGCGGGGGGGCAGAAAGGCTCAGAGAAAGCCCGTGATAGAGAGGTACAGACCCTGTGTGTGAATGGGACAGCTAAAAAGATCAGTCACAATAACCATCCACCGGCCACCAGCTTTGAATTCTGGAAGTGCTGTTCAGACAACAAGTCACCTGACTGGACATGGTGAGAAGTTTACCAAGACCATAACTTTGCTAAGAAAAGAACTAGTGTGGGGGGAAGAAGAGCAGTGAACACATTCCGCGGACTCTTGGTGAAATGTATTCCCCTAAGCCTTGAGTCCTTATGGTCGGGGCTAATAGCAACGATGTGGGGCTCAAAATTTTACTTTGTGCTAAAGGAAATAGAACCCCACCGCGCCTTGCATTTGGGGTCACGCTCCCTGCTGGCGGCTGGAGGCCTCCCTGCTGTTTGTGAGAAGTGAAATATCTTCTAGATGCCTTTTTACTCCCACAGGCCTTGGGTCAGAGGCGCCTTTTTCCCCGGGGATTTATTTATTTTTAAAGAGATGGCCAGGCAATTGACAACAAAGAATAATGATGGCAAAGGAGGGAGCCATCCCCTTGCCCCTGGATGCCAGGCAAGTCCAGATGACACAGGCAGAACAGTGCAATGAAAGGAGAGAAATGCAAAACCACAGGGGAAAGCAAGCTCAACACAAGCAGTCACTTCTCTTGCCCAGCGATTCAAAGCGTTTGCTGCTCTCTCTGATGTGCTCCCAAAAGATAAAAGCCATCCCACTAATAATCCCTAATTACTGATCACTAGCTGCCCTGCAAGCACTTGTTCCTTATGAATGAGACCTGTGCAAAGCCAAGTGTGTGAAATGTCTAGAAGCCCCTGAGCTCTGCCTCAGTGATGGTGGGAAGAGCTGGGCCAGCCCGTGACCCCCGAGGGCGGAGTGGGGCAGGGACATACACTGCACCCCCCAGCTGGGGAACATGTTAGGATAACCGCTCCCCTGAGCTGGCCCGGCTGGAGCGAGTTGTGGTCCCCAAAGACACCCCTGGGCTGGGGAACCCAGCCTGGCCCTCTTCTTGGCTGCATCTCCTGCCACTGCCCCTGCGGGGATGAAATGAGACCTGTAAAGCAAGCAGTCAAAAGTCTTGAACTATGCCTGCGTAAGGAGGGGATGCAGTGCGGCCTACCCTGAGGTGTGCCTGGTTGGGGGTGGGGGGGTGCAGTGCGGCCTACCCCTGAGGTGTGCCTGGCTGGGTTTGGGGGAGGGGGGGTGCAGTGCGGCCTTATCCCTGAGCTGTGCCTGGCTCGGTTTCTGTGACCTTCCCCATGAACCTGGCCTGCTGGGGGCCTAGACCTGCCCTCTGAGCGGTGCCTAGGAGGACTCATTGCAGGGGGATGACGATCTCCCTTCGCCCCACTGTCCCTGGGTTTGTGTCGGTGACCTGCTCCGGCGCAGCCTGGCCTGTCTCTGATCTCGCGGCTGTTGCTCTCCCCCGCAGATCGCAGCCCGCCGGAGGAGGAAGACGGAGGCAGCAAGTGCGAGAAGCTGCTGGCCGGGGAGGAGGAGCAGGCGGCCCCCAAGCCGCGGAAGAAGCGCTCGCGGGCGGCCTTTTCCCACGCGCAGGTCTTCGAGCTGGAGCGGCGCTTCAACCACCAGCGCTACCTCTCGGGCCCGGAGCGAGCCGACCTGGCGGCCTCGCTCAAGCTCACCGAGACCCAGGTGAAGATCTGGTTCCAGAACCGCCGCTACAAGACCAAGCGGCGCCAGATGGCCGCGGACCTGCTGGCCTCGGCCCCGGCCGCCAAGAAAGTGGCGGTGAAAGTGCTGGTGCGGGACGATCAGAGACAGTATCACCCGGGAGAGATGCTGAGGCCGCCCTCGCTGCTTTCCCTGCAGCCTTCCTACTACTACCCTTACTACTGCCTGCCCGGGTGGGCCCTGTCCACCTGCACCGCAGCCGCGGGGACTCAATGAGACTAACCAGCCCCAGCCCTCTCAGATCCAAAGCAACCCCGAGCCCCAGCTGCAGGACTGTATGCACCGGACAGTATTTATTATTATTATTTTATTTGATTATTTTTATTATTATTGTTATTTGGGTAATTTCCCCTCCCCCTCCTTTCCAAGTTGTGACTTTTGCAAACTCCTCCCCTCCCCCCTTCCAGCCGAGGACTCTTGTAATTCGGCACGACTAGTTCATGGTATCCATGTCACTCTATTCCATGTAGACTTGCTTCTTTGTTTTTGTTTTGCTGATATTGTTGCTCCGGATTGATAGAGACCCGAATCTGGTGTGAGAGAAAGGAAAAAGAAACTCGGATCAGAACAGGAGATCAAGGACTCCCCCAAGGACTGAAAGGAAGATTATTTTTCTCTGTTGGTTGGAGTCCTTGGTCTTCCAAATTATTGCAAACCGTGTGTGCCTTTTATGGTGCTGAATGTAAGGAACCTCTTTCAAATCCCCCGTGCTCTTGTTGCCCATGTTATTCCTGTTCTTCATGGTCCATGGCAAAGGACAGATGTGTCCCAAAAGGGTGAGCCCTGTATCAAAAAGCCAGATCTTTTTTTCTCCCTCGGATCTTTCCTTGGTGGGGTTGGGGGAGGGAGAAGTAACGAGTTTTTAGCACTTTCCAGTTGTACTAAAGTTAATGTTATTTTTATATTCAATGTGAATATTTCTAGTCAGGCTTTTTTAAAATGGACGTAATGGGGAAAATTAGTACCATTCAGTGCCTTTTCTTTTTCTTTCTTTAAATTCGTCAGCAAACCTATCCTGGGGGTTTGTGATTTACTTCAGTAATGTAACAGTCTCTTTCTTACAAGGTAATTCGTGGCTTTTTCCTCCTTTAATGGCACTGTGCACTCAACTAGATTATTTACTTTAAATGAATTGTGAATGTTTGTAAGCTATCCGCTGTACTTTTTTAATTTATAAACTTTAGTTTAACACATAGTTATGTCCATTGTGTCCTTTCTACGTTTTACATAGAATTCTAAATCGGCACAGATATTTTTCGTTTAGAAAGTCTCTCCTCTCCTACACTGGCAGTACTATCTTATTGTCACTTATTGTTTCATTTCCCTAGCGGAAGATGATTTAGATCAATATATTTTGGGTGAATCTGCGGACCATTGTTGTTAGAGGTATTGACATATATTTGATCAAATATATTCAGAACAGTAATAGGTCTTTTCCTTCTGAGAAAGAGGTTGGATATTTTGTACTCTGTCTAGTTAAATTACATTTAGGATGCAGTGAATTCAGAATACTCGCTATAATTATAGGCTAAAAAGATGAATTCCGAAGTATTTGATTGGACGAGTACAATTTGACTTTATACAGTACACTCTTAAAGTGCAGTGTACACTTTGCTTTAGAAAGGACTTGAGGAGTAAGGTTTTTGTGCACTGGATCGATTAACAGTCCACAGTCCGCTCTGGGGGAATGTGTGTGGGTGAGCAGCTTCGCTTTATTTTATTTTTGATTATTTTAACTTTTTTGTTGTTGGTAGCAATAGTGAATCCTTCAGACGTCGAGGCCATATTTGTTGGTGCTGGCTCTTGTGGGGATTGTATTGAGCAAGTCGTCGGCAGCCTATTTAATAACTTCAACCCACGGAGTGGCAACATCGTCATTCCAAGTGTATGTATTTTCCACTCTCTCATTCCTGTGCGCAGTGCTTACCTAATAACACCACCACGCTGTGCATAGCCAGGGGTCGTACTTCACACGACGCTTAAAGCTGCAAAACTGGATCGGGTAGGCGGAGAATCGCCTTCCAAACTTCCAGTTCTTAATTAAACTACGAAATCCATATAAAAATGAAATAGCCACTTGGGGCAGCCTCCCTCCTTTGAACTGATCCCCTAAAAGTTCCTGAAACAAATCTATAAAGACTACAAAATGCTTTGGCAGCATGATCCTGCTAGTGTTTTATTTCCTCTGGAATTGTACAGCAGGGAAAAATACTGGGGGGAGAATTTGTGGCTGCGTGAGTTGTGTGTGCCGATGACTGTGTACTTTCCAGGTAAGGCTTATGGCTTCTTAGAGCATCTTCTTAAGCGTCTTTACGTCCAATAATTCCGTCCAAATTTTTATTAGTGTCCGGGACCGAATTCAAGAGTTGGGCTTTATTGTTTCCTGCAGTGAAGTCCTTTTCATGGTGGAGACACGGGCACATGACAATAGGCGATAATTGCCAAGATCTCATCATGTTTCCCTGCTCTCTTTTGTTGCACTACTTTCCTTTCCGGGCTGACTGGAGGGACTTTCGTATGATTCGCACAAAAAAGAATCGTTCAAAAGAACCGAAGTAGTGAAACCGATTTTGAAAGCAGACCTGAAAGCAACCTAATATATTTATGCTTCTGGACGTGTGCGTGACTTGGGCCATGTCCCAGTGCTTTCTCCTCCCCCTGAATCCCTAAAGCTACTTTGCTAATGAACCTTTTTTTCTTGGTGGTTATTATACTCCACAAAGGCTCCAAAATTAAGCGTCTAATGATTGGGTTTATGTGCACCCATCTATGGAATATGCCCCACCCACGGAATATACATAGATCTGCATACTCAGAGATTCATCTTCCTCCTTTAAATTATTCAGGGAAGGTCAACCTCTCCTTTCCCTCCGCATGGCAGTGAAAAGCTGGAATTATCTAGCAGCGATTTCCTCAGTGGGAGGAAAGACTTGGAAATCCACCGCCCACCCCCAGCGGCTCCCCTGCGCTGAAGTATCTTTCGTAACCCCAGGGAGTAGTTTGCCTTGGCAAGTGGAGTTAGGGAGAGTTTTGTTCTTCCTTGTAAATGTCAGTTTTCACGAGATCTAGTTTGTAGATTTCTCGTGGTCAATGTTCAAATATTACTCCTGCAGGGAAAACGTTCAGAAACTCCAGCAGGGTCTGGTGGGGGAGAAAAACGAGGAGGTGGGGGTTGTTTTATTTCGATTATGTTGCGGGGGTGAGGGTCAATGGAACGCAATTCTTTAGACCTAAAGTATTTTCGCAGGCGAAACTCCCATGAAAAGGAATGGGACTTTGGGGTTGCAAGTTCGGGGCCCCTCTCTGCCCCTTTAAAGTTCCCGATAACCCATCGTTCCTGTCAACACACGTTTTAACATTTGTTTCCGATTTTCTTTTCACAGCTGCATCTTTTGCACGCATGAAGGCGCAGGATTTTCTCTTCCCGCAGCCACCCTTGCTTACTAATGCTAATTCAGACCGTCTCAACGGGTGTAAAATGTCAGAGCGCTATTGACTTCAAAGGAGTGATGATCATTTACACCATTTACCCAGCTCTTGGGTAGAGATTTGAACGATGTGTTTGGGCTTCTAGGGTTTTTTGTAGTAGATTGGGTTATGAAGGGAAAGGGTTATGTTGAAGCTTTCTTTTGATTTTCTTTTAATCCATATAGTGCTGCAGGAAAATGTAAAATGAAAGGAAAGTGTAGATTGTGTCTCAAAGCCCTGTGTAATCTTATGGCTATAGCTTTTTGGGAACTGTAATTATGCACATGTATGATAAAGAATCAAACTGGTTGTCTTTGAATTCAATACGCATAGTTTATGGTGCTTTTTACTAAAGGTAAAAAATATCGAGGATGATCTATATGAAATTATTCTGACGCTTTGGCTTTTTTTTTTTTTTTTTTTTTTTACATCCAGCTATCGAATATTAAAACACTAAAATTTCCTTCTCTTGTCTTCGATAAAACCTGATGTTTAAGAAACAGTACCTGTGTTTTAAACCCGAAGAAAATGAAACTGATCGTTCTTTACTTTAAAAACCGGGGTTTTTAGTTTATGATTTATACTTTATGTAGAAACAATTATCTGATTTTTATTTTCCCTTAAAGGGAAAAATCCGCTATAAATCCAGCGTAACTTCACTGAAGTAAATAGAATTACTCTGGATTTACACCGGTGTAACAGAGTAGGATTTTGACACTAAAAACCAGCCATTCATCTCAAAATATGCATTTCTTGTTGTCCTCAACATTTCAGTGATTAAAACCCGATTAAATTTATCCGAAATATGGGTCCTGGTTGAGATTTTTACATCAAAAGCAGTAAACCTTGCAAATCTGTACAATAATTAGTGTGAATAAATATCCACTCACTCGTTGGCAGAAAACGGATTTTAAATATAAAAAATAGTCGTAATCAGTAAAACAAGAAACTACAATTAAAGAGAAGAGAAACCCTTGTTGTATAATCTACAATAATCTAAAATTGTATTTATCTTTGTGTATCTTTCTATATATACATACATAACTGGACATGTTTCTCTGAGTCCATAGAGAGAGATGCAGAAGCAATCAAAACAGAGGTCAGTCTAATCTTCCAGCCTAAAATGTCACACACAAAAAAATACTGACAATTAAATCTCTCCGTCTAAAGGAGACTGTGTTTCAATCACATTGTGTCCGGTTCTTCCACTTGGTTGTTACTCTGACTTGGGCACGGTCTTCCGCCCCCCTGCCTCGCCCATCTCAACGCCACTGGGCCTGTGCTTAATGGAGCCCTGAAAAGCTTGTGGACAAGGGATCGCACCTTGTGGACAAGGGATCCCCTTATTCCAAGGGAATCCACGTGAACTGTGATAAGGATTTTTTGGGAGCAAAGGTGATGAAAAGGTTAATGGCAGTAACGTGACCTCTGACACTCTATTGACAGGCGAACGACTAAATACAAGGAGGGAATTTTTGTGGGCTGGGAAATGCTTTTGCAGGCAAGGAACAAACAACGTACTTGGGTCAGGTTTTCGTTTTAGCTCAAAGGGGACGAGTGAGACACGTGTGTGTGTGTGTATTTGCTAGCAAGGAACAATAAAAAGGGGACTTTGATTTTACTTGCCGTTTCCCTGAAGAAGCCTAGAGATTGGAAATCGCCGTAAAATTTCTCATTCAAACGTGTGTGAAGTTAGGGTGTTTCACCACTATTGCACCGCAAGCACAAAGGCTCGCTGGAGTAAACATCTGCATTTCGAAGCTCGGTTAACGAAATAGAGCTGCGCCTGCAGAATACACGTCTGTATTAATCTGTCCTGTCTCATGTTCACTTGAATGGGAAAGTTGCCTGAGTGAGGACTGTAGGACCGCCGCGTCCCTAGGATTCCAGAAACACATCATCCCATCAGGGGCTGGCAATTTGCAGCGTCTTCCGAAGGAGACGTCATTAATTTGCAGCCTTTGCATAAAATTGTAGATAAACAATGCAGCAAAGTGTTGAACAGGCACAAAAGAGGCGTATTTGGGCACAGAAATCCACAGTTGCTGGGAAATCTGCGGAATTTAGCGTAGACAAGCTAAAATGTCATGTTAAAAAAATCACCCTAACTGCAAAAGGAGCAGTTGTTAATGATTGTAGACGTAAGAACTATTTGTGGCTTTAAACTAGCTTATGAGCAATAGGGCACTATGTTATCAGTGATAGTCCTCCGGATCCAGGTTAGTCTTGGGTATGGAACCAGCCTGCAGTAACAGCCTGAAGGGACGTGGGATGTTAGACCCTGGAAAAGGTAAGGCAATTTATAAATACTAAGTCTTATTATTTACACTATTAACCATTTCACTACTGATTTGCATATCAGACATATCCACCAGATATAGTTATCAGGTTCACCTCGCCTTTTGTTTTTTAAATAAAATTATATTCATTAAGGGAAATGTCTTCTACAGATGTATCTATTGTACTAGCTGGGAGCATGTATAAACATTTTAAAAACATCACTTAAAAAAAACCGTACGCCAATTCTAGCTGCGGCTCATCACCCTCAGGCACCCGGAAGCCTGAGTAAATAGAGATGAACTGCGCCTTGTGCGCTGATGCTCACCAAAAAGTATACATGGTTGGACCGGTGGGGGGGGGGGGCAGCTAATTGCGAGGCAAGGGCTCTCCACCTTATGGTGCGGCCAGCCTTCATAATTCAAACTGGGGACTGTCAGCCACAGGGTCCCAACCGAACTCAATTGTGGAGATGAAGCATGGGAGGAGAATTGGTCTCCAAGGTCAACATGGCCAGGACCTTGATTGGCACTTGGAAGTAAATGAGTAGCCTATGAAGCACAGGTGTGATATTTTTCCACAGCAATCGCCACGAAGTAGATGGCTAGCTGCATTCTGCGCTAGCTGACGCTTTCACTCGGTTTGCAATTAGAGGCGCTAAAGTAAGACCAATAGTAATAGGCTCACCGGAAAGACGCAGGTTACTCTTGTGAGGCTCAGCAAGGAAAGGGGGCAATCTGCTAGCTAAGCACAGAAGTGAAAACAATCACTTCTATCTACTGTTGCTGTCACTGAACTTAGGTGTGGTTAAGATCCAAAGGGAAACGGCAAATACACGATCTGGGTGAGGGAGCAGTAGGGGTAGGCAGATGCATCCACGCCTATGCACCAGCACTTTGTGCATCCGAGCTGAATTTAACTTCCATCGGTTTGCTTTCATCCATGTTTCCGGCTTGGCCAGGTAACAGGAAAGCAAAGAAACCTCACCGTTAAAGTCCGATTTTTGGAAGAGAGAGAGATCTAATCAGCTGGTGGCCGATATTGCAGCTCACAATGCTTCAGTATCTCCCCCCAGCACAGCAGCCTCAGGTGCGCATGAAGCTGGCTCTAGCCCTCTGACAGAGAGTGCCCTCAGAGCAGAGGCACTCTTGTCCACAGTGAGGCGAAGTATAGACCCTGTACCATCTGGGATCTTTCGAGGAACGAATCCAGCTAGTGGCTGGTAATTCTCATCAGGCCTATCAGAGTTCACAGGGGAGTCCTGTCTGGTCTGTGGTGCCAGAACGGTCTAGTGATTTCAGATCTAAACCGATCACCCTGGGCACCTAAACTTAACCCATATCCTGGAGGAAATTAGTGACCAGCATTCTCTACTCCTCCTCCCAAGCCCGAAGTCCGATCGAAGGGGGCTCAAAAAACCCTAACTGTCCAGCCGGAAGCAGAGGTGCTTAGCTAGAACTTCCCCTATCACTTCCCCCACCAAAAGAAGGCTAGAGACCGGCAGTAATTTTCAAGATCTCTTCCTACTATTTCCTCCTTGCAGTGATGTCTCACAGGGGTAGGACTCTATGTATGTGATCAATTATCTTAACGTAGGCAGAGATTAGATAGCGATATTCTTTGAGCTCTGGTCAAGTGAAAAATTCTCTAAGTTATATCTGTTTTTTTAGCCACAGTGGGTTCCATGAAGGTACAAGCCCCTTCCTCGTCTGGGGGGCAGACTGGATGTATTTTCCTTGGGAGCCCACCAACAATGCTTCTTGCTTGCCTTCAACCGAGGACAGCTGCAGAATGGTGTAGGAGTAGCCCCGCCTCCTTCCCACGGGGTGAGCACGATTCCACCTCTTACTTTCCTGGGCAGTGAAGTACTTGGCTTGGGAATAGCTGGGGTCTCTCGTACGGCTGTGCCATGTGTTAATCACAACGCCCCCTCCTCGGCCGTGAGATAGTTTTATGATTATTTAAACCATCTAGCCGCTGGCTACTGTCCTTAAAAACGAGGGCGAAGTGATATTTACAAAATTGTAGCGTAGGTTACAGATGACTGGACTCCCACGCGCGGATTGTGGCAGTGAGGCCAGTCCTTGTTGGGGTTCTTGCATGATTGTCCTTATCTCCTATCATGAGGTCTGTTATTAAATATACACACATGTGTAGGGTCTGGGAAAATATCTTCGCCTCTTCGGCAGCAAGAGCTCAGATTTGGGAGGGGGGGGGAAGGGATCCCGAGCAGATTTCTCCTGTTGTCCCTCTGTTCCTGCTGCTAAAATAATATACACAAGCTGACGCCGATCAATTAGCTGCTACCTGTTGTTGTAGAGCGCCCTTGTATTTACAACTTGTAAGGGCTGTAAGCGGCTGTCATATACTGCGTGTGGACACCTCTGTCACACGTCCTATGGCAAGCGCTTGCCTGATGCCCTTCTGGTCAGACAAAGCATATATTATTAATGAAAATGTGTAATCGGGGCAAGGTTTGCGGAGCCAAACCAGGAAATGAAAACACGCTCGGAACTCCAGTCCTGTTTTTGAAACAAGGGGTTTGAAGCTGAAATCGTCACACTGAAGCCTTTTCATGGACGGCTGATTGCAAAACAAAATGGCGATTTACAATTTAGGAATCATATTAATAATTAATGGTAATAATAGTAATAACGGGGGTCTCTTCGGACACGAAATCTGAGCTAGGGACTGGTAAGGAGGCTGAAGAAGCAAATAGAAGTCTGACGTTCAGATCCCTGTGTCCGGGTAGATTAGTCCTAGGAGCTGGAAAATCCCGATGCAAATTTGACGAACAGAAATTCAGGGTGGTAACTGCAATATAAATAATAGCGCACATATGCGCAGCATGAAGATGCTAGGAAATCTCAGGATAAAAAACCACGAGCTGATTTCATATTTCTAAACGTGACAAAGACACTGATAATGAGCACTTAATTAATGGGGTGGGGAAGCTATATTTTAAGCTGGGTTTTTGTTTTTTTGCTTTTTGAGGGCACGGATCATTGCTTTTTAAAAATTGATCTGTAGGGGAAATAAGCCGTCAGTGCTGCAAAGGAAATAAGGGGTAGTCTATTTCTAGGTATGGCCTGGTGTTTTTGTTTTAATCGTGAATCACAGGCGTTGGGCCGGCCCATCAAGCACATTTGCGATCCCCCAAAGAATGAGCATCCCTCCTACACAAACGTCCAGTAACTGTTCCCATTCGAAAGGGAATTCTTTCTCTTGGCTTAGATAATACTAAACCTTTGTACCTTCACTGTACCTTGCCTCACATTTTAACTACGGGAGGGAACCGATGTGCGCCGCAAAGGACTCCATTAATAAATAGGGACTAAATGCTTTGACAAGAACTACTATTATTTGGGGCTTGTTGGGGGAACAACCCAGATTTGAAAACTAAAAGAATAAAAACGAAAAAGTAAATATTTGTCTGTTGGATGTTCACTGCCTGGAAGTTCATATTTTAAATGGAGCAGCTACTTGGTTTCCTAATTTTAATGTTGAACGAGGTCCCCTTAATTAGTGGCTGCACAAGATAACTCGCAAAAATAACTGTTGCAAGGGAGCTAGAGACAGATAAAATAGTGGATTAACCTTTCGATGGATTCCTGGGGGAATTGATCGTGACTGCAGGTTTTTTAGCAAATTCAAATATGGACCAGTTCAGAGGATCGTCTCATTTCGATTTCGAAATGTTTCGGGAAAGAATCAGTATGTTACTTTTCCTTCTGTGCAGATGTAATACGCGTTCTTTTTCGAACTGATTTGCCCTTCTTTTTTATGGGGTTGCAGTGTGTAGTAGAAAATGAAAGAGACAAAGATGCATTTCAGCTATTACAAAATTTCACAGAATCAAGGATGATTTATAGTCCCAAATTAAACTAAGAACAACAAAATGGAAACAGCTGGAACTTTTTATATAGACATATGCATCCGAAGAAGTGGGCTGTAGTCCACGAAAGCTTATGCTCTAATAAATTTGTTAGTCTCTAAGGTGCCACAAGTACTCCTGTTCTTCTTTTTGCGGATACAGACTAACACGTCTGTTACTCTGAAACCTATATAGACATTGAAATTTTTCCCAATAACTCGAGATGAAGAAAACGTGCCCTGATTTTCCTATTATAAACATACTAATATTTCTGTGTGTCATACCCCTCGGAAGGTGTATTTACATCATTAACTTAGATTAGCATCTGAACTCTCTCTCAGTCACGCTATTTGTGCATTCAACAAACAGCAAGTGTTCTTTGTTTGCTTGTTTGTTCTCGCCATAAAAATAAAATATAAACAAAAAAATAGCGACCGATTTCCATTGTGCAAACTGAAGATCGTGCCATTGATTAGATTTCAATGTGGACTTCTGCTTAAAAATCCATGGCAGAGTACGGATGGCCTATAAATTCAAATATGTCTATACCTTTAATCCTTCCAAAACATACTTAAACATCAGATTAATTGTAGTGCGATCAAGCGAAGGTATTTCTGGAATTCCAGGGGAGAGGGAGAGAAAAAAAAATACTGTAATCTTACCCAAATAATAACACGATTAAAATAAATAAATGCATCCCACGGTAAGGGCACATCACTCTACTTTAAAAATAATAGATTAGTTCTCTTTCTAAAAGAGGCAATAATGGTTGTCGCTATTTTAGGCATATTTTCTAATAGACGGGAGATCCTGTTGAGTTTCAAACATTTTTCAGTATTCTCGTGCAGAGGTAATAAGATGTGTGTGTGTGTGTGAGAGAGAGAGAGGCAGGCGGGTGGCTGGCTGCAAGGCAGAGACAGAATTGGCATTCTAAATGCACTGATATTGCCATTAGTCACAGGAAGGAGAGCGGATATGAGCTCAGGCGATTGGGGGGAGGAATCAAGAGACTGGTTCTGTCAAAGACTCCAGCAACAACAGGTGATGGAGATGTGTCCCTGAAGGTGACAGCTTCCAGAATATCCTTCAGCCATTCAGGGTACGCGACCTTGTCTGTCTCCTTCCCTTCCTCTCTGTGGAAAAGTACTGGGAGGTGAAAGCCAGCCCTATTAGCTACACTGGCTATACAACGTGAATTGTTTCCCGGATGCAGCTCAGTTTCTCCCTCCTTTCCCCTTCCAGTACTAGTTGCTCTGCGGTGTACAAGGTTCTCTCGCTTTAGCGGGACCAGCCCATCCCACCCAGAAAGTGGAGGCTGCGGGATGGGACTTTGTCCTGCACCGGGAGGCCAGGGGACCCATCACTGCTGGATTTCTGCGGCTGGGATGACAGGGCAGGGCTGGATAGTGAACGTCTAACGGGGCACGTGGGAACCCTAGAGGAGCCAGGCCAGCGGCCGGCTGCCCCTCGGCTGCGGGGTTGGGGCTGGACGGGCTTTGGGGGCTTGTCTGGGCTGATCGCCCCTCCGCAGCTCGCTAGGAAGCCAAGCCGGCCCCCTCCCTCCCCGCGCTGGGCCTGCGGAATGCCAGGCCTGTATATTTGCAGTTTGATTTCGCACGTCAAGGATAATTTCTTTATACAACTTAATGGACGCGGCTTGACATCCATAATGAGCGCTAATCATTCAAATTATTTTCGCTAGCGCCCAGACATGTTCCAGTTGTTGTGACAGATCACGTTTCGCCTCTAATGACGGACAATTACCATTTCTAATTCTCCGCCTTTTGACACCTAAATCCACCCACCATATGTGGCTGAAACACGGCGGGATAATGGGACCATTTCAGCAGTCCGCTCAGCTGCAAGAGGACCCCTCGGGGGGGGGTGGGACCGGAGGGATGCCGGTCCAGGCCCCCTTCCTTGCATCTGGGAAATCACCGTTTACACCCCCAGACTGATCAGCTGCCCAGCAGCTAGGTCTGAGCGCACTGTTTGCCCGGCACTGAAATGCGCTCACACAGCTGCTCTCAGCCTGTACCCCATGCATGCGTGTGTCTGTGTGAGAGAGATGAGCTAGCCAGCCCCCCCTGCGCAAACGTGCTAAATACCAAGAAATACCTTTGGAAACGCATCATTGGCGAGCACATTGTCTCCTGCCATTCTGCGGCTGTTCACACTTAAGTGGAATCGACCCACGATAATTAGCTCTCGGCAGAATTCTCGGCGTTGCTTTGTTTTGCTTGGGTCCCATTCAAGTCGCAGCGATAAGTGAAGACTGATGGTGCCCTGTGTGTAGCAAAGGGCCTCTGGGAGCAGAGCAATTCCCCTTTATTGTATAGCCACCACCAACAAAGATAAAGGCGTCTGGAGAGCAAACTTTAGAATGATCGCCCGCGCCTCACTTTACGGCTCCCGGCTGATCCCAGAAGCGACAGACCCCAGGTGGAGGCTCTGCTCTATTTGCTGCCTGATGGACAGGGCTCCATTTACTTCTGCCTTTATGGTAATCTTGGCGAAAGCCAAGACTAGGGAGGCAGCCCGACCCGAAATTCGTTCGGATCCTTATTTGCTGACTGCACCGTTCTGCTCTAGGGAACCCGCCATGCCCGCGTATTTACGCAACGTGAAGGAGAGAGATTCCAAAACCGGAGTCAAACACCTTGTCTTTCTGCTAATTAGCAATAAGGATTAGCGGGTGTGGATTGTCATTTACTGTGTGAAATGAAGGACACGATTCACAATCCATTTTCTGTTGTTTCCCCTAGTTATTAAGCAGGCATCCGCGATGTGTTATTTATTATTGTATTATATTTATTTGTACTGCAGTAGGCCTAGCAGCTCCAGCCATGGAGCAGGACCCCCATTGGACGAGGCCCTGTACAAACACAGAACAAAAGCATGGTCGTTGCTCTGGCGGGTAACAATCAAAGTAATCGGCGAACAAACAAATAAAACCGCCCCACCGATATGAACAGAACACTGGTCCTGTTCCCAGTGAGATCAGTCACCGAAGTTAATGAGAGCAGGATCAGGTCCCTGCTTTAGGATTTATGGATCAGACTATACAGATTAGTAAACTGAAAACCACAGCAATATGGTATGCTATAATTACACAGATCACTCACCCAGTGAAAGATTATAGTTCCTAGACACCTTCCTAGAGATTGTAAAATATAAATAGGACCCGATCCTGCTTCCAGTGAAGTCAATGTGAGTTTTGCCTGAATGATGAGCGTAGGGTTTTGCCCAAGATTACTATTTGTCTATTTTTAATGTGTTTTCCTGTAGTATCGGATATCACTGTACAGTTTCTAAACCCCCAAATGTCCATGTGGATATACTGCATTTATTCTCCAAGATGTTAATATCAGTAAGTGCGAAGATCTCCAAAATGCCCAGATCTCCACTTCAAAAGCTGCATAGTAACTAAATCGCACCCAATATATTTATATTTTAAAAAGTATCTCTCAAGTTTAGGGGGCTAGAAAACATTAACGTTTAAGCAATTGCGTGGACCCTTTCCATTGACAGGAATAATTTGAAAGTGTACGTCCCAGTCCTTCCTGTTAAAATTGTTTAGACAGCAATCAGGTAGGGCTATAACACTGCCACGAGGCCAAATCCTGCAGTCCGGTCTCCGGCAAATGTTTCGATTCAAGTCAATCCTATATATATATATAAAAAAAAAATAGCACCAGGCCTACCTGTACAGAACGAGTAAGGACAGGGGCCAAAATAGACATATGCCTGAGTGCATTTCTATATACACAGATGCATTTCGAAAAGGAGCCTCCCATGGCCACAGTACTGCTCAGGGGTTTTTAATGAAAGGATCTCAGTTCATTGCAGTTGCTTCCGGGGCCGAAGCTCTTAATGAACGGGATCTTTTTGGAGCTATTGGTGGAGGGCACAGAAAGGGAAGTTTAAGTTGCTGCTGCAACCGTTTTGCAAGTGTTTACTCGGGATCGACTTTGACGTTTGCTCCTTGCGGTCTCTCCTCATTGCACCCTCCTTCAAAAGCACTGGCTAGAAACTTGTTAAACAACCCAAATATTTTCAGGTTACATGGAAAGTAACCGAGAGCGTTACAGAAAGTGGAGAGAAGAGACAGTGAGGGAAAGAGACTGTGTCCATCTGACTGTAACAGCAGCGATGGATTAGAATCTCCCTGCTCCCCTGTAAGGACAACAGAGATACTCAAAGGTATCAAAAAAGAAAAGTTACTTGCTCCAAAGCACCATCTACCGCCGCCTGACATCAGGCTGTGCAATTCAGGAGCCCAGAGTGCCAGTGCCTAGATGCTGACAAATTGGATTTATAGTTTGTTTCTCCAGCTCATTCACTCTGTTTTCACATTCTTTTCCGTCACGTGATGTGAATTCCTACTTTTAGAGGTATCAAGGGTCTAATAGAGCTGCACAAACTAAAAGCCTCTTAAACATAATAGAGATCACATATATTACAGTTCATTACGCGGAATTTTGTTGTAGAGCAGCGGGGGCTAAACAACGACACCAGCCTGGCTGCTCTGTGTATTAGAATCGCTGTAGTTCCTTTCAGAAATGAAGCAGAGGGATGTGGCTTTGTCAAGTTCCCCTCGAACATAAATGCCACAGCTTCTGAATGCAAATATAGAAAACTAGTACTGTATTTCACAGGGCTGGGAGATGTCAGGGAGTCTGAACCCGTCAAAGCTACTGCGGGCAGAGTGCTTCCTCGCCTAATGTGGTTTATCAAAAACAGACAAAACAAAAAACACCCTGGAGTTGGGATTGTTTTAAAGTTAATACATCGGCACGAAATTCATGTTCTAATGTTCCGAAGCACCAAAGTGCGCCCTGTACAAAGACAAAGAGAACAGGAAGAATTTCAAGTTGTCTTCGCATATGGAGTTTGCTTCAGTTATTCTGCATTATTATGCTTAATTAAGAAGCGATCTAACCATTGACAGCGGCTGTCTTCTATAGACAGAAACGCGCTAACAAAACAGTAACTGATTGTCAGCGAAGGGCAAAACCACTGTGGAAAACACAGAACAAATATTTGTAGTCATTATATAACCGATTTAAGTATTAGAAAGAAATTAAAATCTACATGCAAGTGCTTTATCTTGCAGTGTCTATACAATCTAATCTTCAACTGGCCCAGTTCCATAGCTCATGTGCAAGGAAATCTCCCATTAACTTCCTATAAGATCAGAAAAAGAATTAATATTTCCCAGGTGATTATTGTAAAATGATTCTGCAAAGATCAGACAAACCAAACTTTATATCAGACTCGTTACTATGGGGGAATTAGGTGCATAACTATGGCAATGAGCATGTCCACTTATATACTTAAGGATTACGGGAATTGCTTGAGTAAAGTTTCTTGATTCCCGCAGAGATATTTTGGTTAGAAGGTTTATTTCTAGTTAAACTTTCACGGCATGTCTGAGGTGTCGCTGCAATTGCCCCGAGAACTAAACAAAATACTTTCTTAGCCTTAGAATTCGATATAAATGCGATGGAAAATCAGCCCCACTACGTGTTAAAAAATTATGGCACTTCAAGGCAATTACTGCTAACTGGCTACCAGGAGCTCTGGCTTCCCGGCTCAGAAAGTTTGTTGCTCCGGAACGCCAAAAGATGGCTTAAGATGATCCCCCAACAGCTGATATACAGCAAGGAAGAGGGTGAGTCAATCCGCCGGGACAGAAAGCCGCAGGGCTAGAACGGTGCCAATAATAATGGATTGGTTTGCTGGCCAAACTGAAAAAGCGAGGGAAAGATAATAGTTTTGGACTGATCAGAAACAAAACCAAACCAATCAGTTTTCTCCGGCGGGAGGGAGGGATGGATATTATGGGAGGAATGAAATATCGTTTTCAACCCAGAACAAAACATTGCATTTCCCTTTCAGGCACTTGTAACAACTTTTTATTTATGTTATTAAAAACCAAGGGAATGCCGCAACACCATTGCTAAAACCGGTTGAGGTTGAAGTGCCTCCCTGTGGTTTGGGCATTCAGGGAGCCTGTAGGAAACCCTGGGTCAAGTCCTCAGGCCACCTCATCTGGAGCAGGGATTTGAACTTGGATCTTCCATATTGTAGGGGAGTACTTCTAAATCTCTCCTGTTGCAGCTGTTCCACTACATCAGTGGTTCTCAAACTTTTGTATTGGTGACCCCTACAGCAAGCCTATGAGAGTGATTTCCCTCCCCCCCTATAAGTTAAAATCACTTTTTTTTTTATATTTAACACCATTATAAATGCTGGACGTAAAGCAGGGTTTGGGGGTGGAGGCTGACAGCTCATGGACCCCCCCCCCCATGTAATAACCTTGTGACCCCCTGAGGGTGACTACATCATTAAGTATTTGCTGGGGCAGTGACTGGGATCCAGGTGGGTCCCCAAACACCAGGCTATAGAGTCATTCTCACTTCCTGACCCATGTATATTTAATTCAGCAAATTAACTATGTATGCAGAAAACTTCACCCAGCTGGTGATCTAACTGGGTCTCTCATTTCTATTCATGCTGAGAAGCCAATAATCAAGCCTTCTTCATAGCACTGGATGAGATGCAATAACCTGGGAGTTTTCTGAAGCATCTAATGACTTATAAGTGCAAATCCCATTGACTTTCAATGTGACATGTGTCCCTAAAGCTCTTTGGCACTCCTGAAAATCCCAACCTCAATATTTACTCCAAATGGAGCTACTAATTATTAAGATAATGGAATGTGTGTATTCACGAGCAAAGTCTGCCAGATTCTCCTTGATCAGAAACACCAGTTTTTCCCTTGCACCCACAAGAATGATCTGCAACTGCACCTCCTGGGATTTGTCCTCCTTCAGAGAGGTTCCATAATATTGGGAAATCATAGCCCAGATCCTGAAGCCCTCATGGAGATTGGAATGAGTAAGGAATGACTATAATGTCAGCAATCAGGACCTGCAGCAGAACAGTCTCCAGGCAGCTTCATTAGTACAGTGGGTCTGCAACAGCCTGCCTGTCTGGCTATAGAGGCCAGCAGGCCAGCTCTTATACCAGCAGCAGCACCAATAGCAGCAGCAGCTTCTCACTGGTTTCTTGCCCTTCACTGTACCTGCTCCTATGTTACCTTGTTCCGGTTGTTACTGCCTTGCATCCAGTGTTGCATCCTTGAACCTTGCCTTGAACCTCTCCTTGCCTGATACCCTGCTTGCTCCAGTTCATGCCCTCTAGACCCTTGGCTCTGGTATTCAGTTCCTGCCTTCCAGTTTGGCCCTTGGCACTGGATCCTCACTAATGACTATGGCTCTAATCCTAACCACTAAGCTTGATGCCTGCTCTGACCTCTAGGCTAGACCACCTTCACCCCGGTCAGCTGACATATAGATGCTTTTGGACATGACAAGATATGGGTTTCATGTATTTATCTTGTATCCTCTTCATTTTTAAACTCTAGGGATATGCCAATGCCTGAATTAAATGATGTCTTGGCACATGTCTGACAGACTTGTACGGCAGGCAATAGAAATGGATATGATTTGCAGTTAGACATATACAGAGCCAAAAGGTACATCAGTGGGAATAGTCCCAGCAAAGTTTGGCCCTCAACCAATAACCAGCTACAAAGTTATTTTAAAAGGGTTAAGTCCCACTCTCCTTAGGTTTAGGAGCAGTCTCACTTAACTCAATGGCTCTGTGTGTCTGAGTGAGGTTCAGCTGCACACCTATTGTCTGATTCAGCAAACCCTTGTCTAGTGAACCCTCTATACTCACAACTGCTAGTCTACTGACTTCAGTGGGAGAACTGGTCTACTCACCAGTTTGCAGTATGGGCCCTTGAGTTTAAAAAAACAACTCTTGTACTGAATGCTATAATGAGTGGATGCGTGGTGTTGGTGGAGGAGTACTAGGAATGTCTAGGCAGAGAGATAGATTCTTGGAACAAACTACAACAAAAACCTTTGCACTTAGCATCCTGAAAAGCATGGTGAGATACAGTATTTTCTAATAACCTACTTCTATTTAATTTAATGCTTCATTATTGTGCTTCATTATTGTAAAGTGTGTGTGTGTGTATATATATTATATATATTACATAGACATGCACAAAAATATGCCAGATTCCTATGCCTAAAATACTGGGAAGCAGCTTTTGCTGTGTAGAATTAGTATCTTGTGGGGTTCCTTTTTATGTTACTTAAACATTTGGGTCAAATCAATGGGACTATATTCAAGAGTGTAAGGATTATTCCCTTTAAGCTGCCTGTATTCAAGAAATGAAATTCAATGGAAATCATACTTGGGTGAGAAATTGCAGGATTAAAGGCCCAATCCTACACCCACTGACATCAACTGGCATATTGCCATTGATTTCAGTTGGAGAAAGACTGGTCCTCAGGCCCATTAAAGGGCTAGAAAAATAAGTGCACCAAGTGCTCACTGGAATGGCACTAGTTAATTTCTTTTCCTTGTACTGAACTTCATGAAACAAGTAATAAAACTAAAACATAGTGTTTAAGAAATTGTAAACATATTTTCTATGCCTTTTAAGGGGATTTGGCCCTCAGTTAATATTCTTATTGCTCTCCTATTCTGCTCATGAAGATAGGTGATTTACAGATATGAAGAAAGTATTAGTAAAAGCTCCTCCTTTAAACAATTATGGAAGAGTAGGGTGAGGATTCTGCCACAGAATTTTCTTACACTTCCTCTGTTGGTGGGAGAAGACCGTGGGGCAAATGACTTTGAAAGACACATACCCTCCCTAGCCCTGAAGGTCTGCACAGAAACAAGACCTGTCCTGTAGGGAATACTGCTTCTCTGTTAGCCCACCCTTCTTCTGCAGGAGCCATTTTGCAAATGACTGCATGCCCCCTGCAGCTGCTCAGAGGGAAGCAATGGACCATAGAACTGGAATACCCCCTACCTAGATTTCCATGTAGGTAGCAAGGATAGTGTCATGGAAAGTACCACTGCCCCTGTGCTGCCTGCTCCCAATCCTGTTCCTCAAATGTTGAGCTGAACCAACTTCCAGTACCTTGTCAAGTTGGCACCGTTTTTCTGTGCTTGCCAGCTTGTGCTCTAGAATTTAAGCTGCTATTTAAAAACTGAAAATCTCTAGCCCTAAATGTGTAACTGATGCCTGAGTCTGAAGATAGCCCAAAACAATAGATGTGAGAAAGGTATTAAGTCATTCATTTCAAGGGGTGTTTATTTTGAAGCATAATGACAACTTAAATGTCAATTTTAACTGTCTCGTTGCAATATATGGTATGACGACATTCATCCTGGTTCAGAAGGCCTATTCAATGTCCTCTAGTCTATACAGCTTATAGGAAGCTCTGATACAGACACAGCCAAGCTAAGTCTTTAGCATTGGGAAACCTGTCTAATGGGCCAGCAACACAATAAAATGGAATTAGACTTTTGGTTGGGGGAAAAAATTAAAAAGCATAGTATAATAGCAGTAAGAGACTCCAGGTTATTGTGAAGGATTCACTAATGTATTCCTAAGTAGTCTGAAGCACGAAGACACAACACATCCAGGTAGAACAGGCATATTTATATGCTGTAACCATCATTCATGACTCATGAGCCATTCATATGTAATATCTAGTCTCCTTTGTGTAATGAATTTTAAAATGGTTCATACTAATCTATTGCACAGCTCTGTCCCCTTTGCCATTAAGGCTATGCTGAATTTGGAGATGCAATATTTACCACTGAGGAACTTGAGAAAACACATTGTGTCCCTTGCATAGACAGCTGTTGCAGCTCATACTATATGTAGTGAGTTGTGCCTTCAGAAAAGGAAAGAGCTCTAAAACTCTGTATACAAAGACCTTTCAAACAGTGTGAGCATTTTTCTGGAGAATTGCATTGAAACCCTGTCCCTGTGACACAGGTGATACTAACACAGTTTTGAGAGTTCTGTGGTTTTGGATCTAACTGTGTTATCTGTTGGTTTGGTAGGTTACAACAAGGTTTTGTAGAACACTTTATGACATGGTTGGACCCACTCTCCACTGATTTCTGAAGCTTTCTGAGAAGCACCTTTCTCACAAATTGAGTTCTTCAGGAAGACGCTAACATGATTTGAAAACTCTTGTAGACAGGGACAAGACCGTGTTCACAGTTTAAAAAAATTCCCACCCTTGCTACTATCAATGGGACTCCCTTGCCCATATCAAAGTGCGAGTGCTAGTTTCGTCTGGCTAAGTATCATTTTACCCTAACTGGAGCAACTCCGACAACACAAGTTAAAATGCCAGCAGCCATCTGTGGCCTGTCCACATTTGTGGCTCCCAACATTGCTCCTGCCAGTCAAGTTGCACCAATGAGAAATGTTAAGAAAAACAGTCCTGTCTACACTAGAAAAGGCCTGAGTATCCAAACATGCTATCCCTTACTCCCATCTTGCTCTTCTCTCAAACTGGTGCTGAAAATGAGTGTTCATTAGTTGGATCAGGACAGGTTGAACTCAACACATATAACAAAGCTAGACTCCTGTCCACGCTATAATGACAACAATTTTCAACACCCACATTGGGCGAAGTGAGGGAGAAGCAGTGTTTGATATGCAGTATCAAACACAGCAGCTTCTTTACTGTAGAACCTCAATGTGTGGGGAACTGCAGAATGTCTACAAAACCATTACTTTTTCTTTAAATAATTTCACTTTCTCTCAAATGCAAGGCCTAGTGGTGTGTAAAGAATGGTGAACCAATGTTTATTTTACATTTCCTGTTGGGTTTTTTGGGGGTGGTTGGGGTGAGGCTGTTACAACCTCAAGGTTACTTAAACAATGTTTTGTTTTTAATTAAAATAAGTATAGACTGTAATTCATTGTATTCTTTTTAGAGTAGTAGAAGACTTTAATTAGAGTAAGTGATGACAAATTTCTGGTAGGGATTCCAAAACACATGAGATTGTTAGTGAAAACACGAGGAAAGTGTTGCAAATAGTGTTAATTAAAAAAGTCCATGTGTAGTCCCTTCGAGGGCATGTGAATAAATAATATCTAATAGAGTTTCTATAGGAGTCTCCGTTTATACTGAAAATGAGGAAGTCCTCATAATACATAACTATTAGGAAGCCTTTATGAAAGGTATTTCTCACATTTCATCCTGGAAACCATTAAATAACCTGTTTTTCTTATACAGAGCCAAACATTTGGTTTAATATTTTATTTTAGAAAAGACCACAAAATCTTAGGGATATTAGCCATCTCATAATTTTTAGGGGTGTCTTAAAACCATGTACGTTTATTCCTGGCTTGAGAGTTTCCTAAAGTTACAATCTTTGATCCTTGTTCTCCAAAAAACATTACCCAAGATGCACATAAAACAGGCATTAAAGAGGTTTCCTACCCTATGTTTCTTCATTAACCATCTACCTTACCACCCACCAATGCTGTGGATTTAAGAGAGTCTACATAATTGAGTCCATAAATTAACAAAAACCCAGACAGCTGCCGAAATGAAGCAATAGATGGGACATTGGCCCTAATGTTCTCGTATTAGCACATTAAACAAGCAAAAGGGGAGCTCTTAATTACGCCTTACTTTATGGGAACATGATAAATTCCTTTTGCTGACCTTACTGCAAAGTCAATGGATTTTTTTGTGCCCGTGTTGAATTAATAGAGATAACAAAAGTGCTTTGGTTGAAGGATTATTTTGAGTATCTGAGAAACATTGTAAGTAGGTAGTAATGAACCTCAAACACAACCCAAACTGCTGTTCACCATTCTAAACTACCAGTTATTCAACATTTCAAACTGACAGCTTGTAAATGTACATTTTATTAAATGCACAGCAATAAAAATTTGTAGGTTTCTGTCACTTTGAATTTTAGTAGCTCAAAATGAGGCCTCCAGCCTTTTAAATTGTAGTTTGTATAAGCACAGCTCAGAACCATTCACCATTCTTAAACTGGTGCTTTTTCAAGCTTCATTATTTACATTTGCTCACGTAATATCGTTGTCAGAACCCAGGTATGCATGTCTCATGTCACTGATGGGCTGACTGGCTTGTGTTTTCAGTTGCTTTTATATTGTAGACTATACATAATTTTTCTTACAAAGTTCTAGAAAGTCAAAAAATAAAATAAAACAAGCAGTGATGTCACACAGTCCAGCCTGCTCTGCCCTGGAGCCAAATGTAGCTCTGTTGATCTCAGTGGAACTCCTTTCTTGAGTAAGGTGAACAGGATTTGGCCCAAGAACCAGCTGACTGAGCTTGATATTGATGTTGAAAGTTGCAGGCTGAGTGACAATTTTGGCCCATGGCAGTTAATACCACAATACAGCAGGAAATGTTTTGGAAAAGTTCTTGTGGAACGAAATGACAACAGGTCTCTGCTCACATTTGAATGGTGCTATTGGACCTGATGCAATGGCAGTTTTGCCTGAGTGAGGATTGCAGGAAATGGCCCGATGGGTGCATACATTTTTTTTTTTTTTTTTTTGCCAGATGTTTTAAATCAGAGTTTAGTTCCTACTTTGGAACCTAAGAAGTGACCAGCTTTTCAAAACTGTGCAGCATCCAATACATCCCACTATTGTCAATGGGAACTGGTGGGCATTGAGGATAAATGAAAATCTAGCCACTTCACTTAGGTGCCTAAATGGGAGCTGGGCTCTTTTGAAAATCTGGCTCTTAGCTACTAAATTCAGATATGACTGTAGTGACTCCCTGTTCTTTTAACTTATAAACCATTGAATACATATAATTTTTCTACCATGTAACAAATACGATGTTCATAAAAATGCAAAGGGGCTGATCTTTTGGACATGAGAATTTTTGCAAAAATGCTGTTAACTGTATAGTGTTTTTATATGCATATACATTCACACACCATTACTGTAACTTACTGAAAACAAATCAGTCATTTAACTGTGATGTAAAACCTAGGTCATGCCCATGCGTGGACACTAAATAAGCCTATGGAAGTTTTTGCCAGAGCAGTGGTGTTACCCTTGTGCTCTGGATCCATTCCAATTTGGGTAGCTACATTTCTGTCTTAAATTCTCCTTGTAGTTCTAATTGGATTTTGAATTCTTTGTCACTTTCTGTCCTAAACTATCATGTAGCATTTCAATAGTTTTTTTTCTATTGAAAAGTTGCTACATTACAGAGGTGGATGAAATAGAAGCACACCAACCTCTGGAAGTGTGATGATGTCAGTAGGCTTCAGAATATTGGCCTTAATTTCATCATGTACTATGCTTATGCGAGGCAGATTTTTTTTTAAATAATTTTGATGGATAATATCAATGTTTATTTTAAAGCATTTAAAAATATTTGTATTGATCTTAATTTTTCACAGTCGTGGGAAATTATGGGGGAACCAGACAATTATTTAATGACAGTAGACGTTGAGATTCTAAAAGTTCACTTAGTAGGAGTTATGCTATTAAATCTTTTGATAACACACCCAAACAGATTGAATGCAAGTTTTGACAATGAAAGTTCATAACACTTTGACTCAGACATCTAATTTTGCAAATCATATTTGCTTAGAAAGTAACTACACATAATCCCTATTTTAGTTTCTTTTATATAGCAGGGACAAAGAACTGGAAATGTGCCTTAAATTCTAGCCCTCTACCATCCAAGCCAAGAAACAATATCCATTGCATGGTGAGCTTTAACAATATTAGTAAGAATTGTTCTGTAAATGCTTTCAAATGCAATGCACTTGTTAGTAACACTGGGCAGTGACAAAAATAACCATCCAACATAACACTTCAAAGCAAAATATGACAAGTTACACACCTGCATCTAGTTATTGAATATCTCTCTCCTATCACTGATCATCTCCTGACAATGCGCACTGACTTCTCTGATACTTCTGTCATCTCTGCCTTATGTGCTGGCCTTTCAAGGTGAAGCGGCCCAGCTGATATGGAGCGTCTTGGGATGGTAGAAGAAACATTGGGCCTGATCCTCCATCCCCCTACCCCAGTGCACAGTGTGTGGTAAAGGATACTAAATCAGAATGGATTTCACATCCATTTCATATTTACCTTGCAGTAGGGTAAATGACCACATAAGAGAATCAGACCCATGGTGTCCATACTCAGTGCAGTTTTTCCTCTTACTGACTGACGGGAAATGCTGCATCCAATGGAGTGGTTTCCGCTTGCTGTGCATCAGTTAGACAAACAGATGGAGCAATGAAGCCTCAGCAGTGCTTGGGAGGAGAGGGGCATTACTGTCTCACCTTTGGGGACCTGAGGATTGAGATTTAAGGAGCTGTGACCGTGGTAGCAGATATTTTCCATAAGCCATGGGGTTCAACCCCAGCACACACCACTACATGGATTCGCTTCAGAAAAGCAGCTGCTTGGCCAAAGGTTCATTTATCCAGTGGATCATGACTCAGAACACTTCCCTACCCCATCTATAGGCTATTTAAACAAAAGTGAGGTGCCTGGGGAGCTAATTAGGAAGGAATGGCCCTTCAGTCTTGACTTTAACAACACTCAGCAAATACATGATTTACTGGGCTCAAGTCAGGACTGAACTCAACAGCATGGTAGCATGCACTGCAGCAGAGATGGATTAGCTATATATTGGGTCAGCAATAAAAAGAGTGGAAGATAGTGTGTGACACTATAGACTGGTGGTGAGGGTTCCCACATGGGAGATGCAGGGTCTAGTTCCCCTACTACTATGTCTCTTTAATTATATTTCCACAGTGAAACAGTTTCAACAGAAGAGATTAATGGATCCCCACATCAGAATAATCCAGTGCTCAATGGCTAGAGCACTTTCCTGAGACCACTGTTCAAATCCTTTTGACCCATCAGGCAGAAGGAGGAACTGAATCTGGGTCTCCACATGCCAGGTGAGAGCTCGGCCCGCTGGGCTAAAAATTATAAGGTGGGTAGTGGCACCTCCTCCTCCATCCAGATTTTGAATGGGAACCAGTCTGGTAGGCACACCTACCAGCTCAGACCCCACAGGTGAAATAGGTACTACTTTATCCTTCCCCAATTTGTGGATCGCACTGGGAGAAAGGTCTTTGGATGCCTAGAGTGAGGCAGCAGCATGCAAGTTCAGAGGCAGAAACTTAGGGGCTGAGGGAACTTTTACAGTGGAAATTTAGGCACCAAGTGAGTTCAAGCAACTACAGGGTGGCAGGTGAGCAGTGGTTTTGTGGATCATAATGGATGGCTCCTAATACTGGGACTTAGGTGCCTAAGTACCTTTGTGAATCTGGCACTTTGTTTTTGTAAAAGAGGGATGACAGTACTATGATTTCTTTCACAGGATGCTAGTGAGTCAGTTAGCTCATACTTGTACAGTGCTTTGGATATGGAAATTATAAAGAATTACTATTGCTGCTGTGACAGATATAGCAATTTCCTGCCATATCCTTAGGAGAGTTATTAAATTAAGGTAAGTATTTTTGGGGTCCAATGTATTAAATTAATGGTTTATACATCTTGGCATGGGGTTAGACTAGATGACCCTTGTGGTCCCTTCTAATCCTATGATTCTATGTATTTTTGTGGATCAGGATTGCATGTAACCCCTCAAGGATCTGTGTGTGACAAATGTGAGACCTAGGAGTTCAAAGTGCTATAATGAACAATGTGCCAGGCAAGAATGTACTTTTGGAACAAGAAGTCTTAAGTGGTTTTTCTGAGGGATATCTAGTGGGATGCAAATCTAGCTTTTTTAAACTATGCCCTGAGTAGTGGGTCTGTTGATCTGTTGATCACCTGTTACATGAGGCCAAGATCAAAGGCCCAAATTGTAAAAAGGAAAGACTGAACTATCCATCGTTGTCCTGGTTCTGAATCTGAGATAGTTATGAACTTGTAAACATTGGGAAAACCCAGTTATGGATTTTTTGAAGCAGTGACACCTACCAAAGACCAAGATAGGAGTTCGGGTGACCTCTGCTAAGCTTTTAAGCATGTGAGAAGGTTTTTTTATTGCTTTTAATGTGTTCTCTGTAACACTTTCACCTTAAGAATAAATGTGCTTGCTTATAAAGAGCTGTGTGGTAACATAACTGTGGGCAATTACTCTGCTCATAACTTCTGAAGAGAAATCAAAGTATAGATGCTGGCCTTTTAGGCAATCTGGCATGCTGGGGATATCACAGTGTTGGCAGGCAACTATGCAGCCCGGAAAAAAACAGTCATGAGGGAGAGAGATGTGGGTCTCTATCCAAAACAGGTAATGGCTGGGAGCCAGAGGCCTAAAAGTGGGTGTCCTTGGTAGACCATGGAAGGGGAACACAGGTGCAGTTGCCCTGAACTCTGACCGCTGCAAAAGGTGATCATAGAAAAAATGACTAACCTATGACCCATTATCATGACAGCTGGGCAAATAATATGTAATGAATAATTCATTCAACTGCTTTTGCTGCTTTTCCTTTTAGTGAAATGTTCACAGACAGATCACTATTTTCTCAGATTGATTTATTATTGGTAGGAGACATTGGTCTTGTTTATCTATCTACACAACTGTGGAGCAGGTGTCCAGTATGGGTTCTTTATGGTATCTCAGATTAGAATTGCTGTTTCAGTCCTAAGTATTGGACCCATGTGATCCGGTTAGCAACCTGCTGTGTTTTGCAGGGTGCCTGGAAGATTTCAGTGTCTTGTACAGAAAAAAGCCACCTCCTGTCTTTACATCTGTAACAAGTAATTCTTCTCTACCATTTCCACTCAGCTGTTAATCTGGTCAATTTTATTGTTTATAGTATTCAATTTAACATCAAAGGAATCAAATTACCCCCAAGAAATGTGCACAGATGTAAAACTGATTCAGTAGAGACATTAGAGATGGTAACTGATGAAGTGGAAACAGATACTTTTATATATGCAAGCCTCTAATGTAGTGAGAGTTAAGGGAGAAAAGGGGTTAGACCAACACAAAACCATAAGTGGATCTGTGGACTAAGGGAGCTTTTCTAAAGGAGCTCCATCCCAATTTTTCTGTTTGGGCTTTGATTTTTTTCCCCAAAGATGAGAATACCATTGGTAAAACACCTGTAGTGAATGTTCTATCTGACAGAGAAAGAATGGATATGGTTCCCAATGGAGCTTGTCAACACTGCATTGAATGCCCACTTGTGGCCTCAGTGTCTTCCATGGGCTTTAAATCAGTGTCTAGCTGCAGAGTGAAAGAGATCATTAGGGAGCAGCGGGATTCTGCTTGAAATGGTGAGTGTACTAGCTCTGCAGAAGAAACTAGGGAAAATAGCTTAGGACTGAAATACTGATCCCCTGAATCAATCCCTCTTTGTTCACTTTGAATGATGAGCCAGATCATGACTACTTTGCACTTTCTCGAATAGTGGTTAATTTATCCCACACATGGAGTGTGTATCATTCTGCTTTGATGACCATCTTGTTGCTGCGAGGTTTGGAGAAGGGCATCTAAAGTAGAGCCAGTAGGGACACAAGTGACTCATTCTTGTTAAAACCACTCCACATGAAGGATGTGCTCATACCCCATTTATATATGTATTTTCATACTGAAAATGCTTACTTTGTACACTATGTTCACACACAAACCCTGATTTGCTTGTGCCCACCTAGTCATGTGTTTTCACATGCAAAGTGTATGCTTTTACTCATGAAGAAATACACGTCTAAATAGATAGCAAGGATTGAAAATGAGCCCTAAATTGAGTAAGCGGCAATCATTTAGTGTAGCTTATTTAGCATGTAGAAATGGGAGACTAGATATTTTAGAAGATTGGTATAGTCACTGGCAGTCATTACCATTTAAAGGCTATTTGGTGGCCTGTGTGAAATAAGATGGTCTTAATTCAACTGCTAGCAGAAAATGTACACATTGCAAAATCAATGATCATAGTGGTAAATAAAGCCACAGGCCAAAGACTGAATGAGAATGGAGAATAAACTACCTTCTCACATGGAGAGCTGGTCACTCCAGATTAAGGCTAAGGCACATTCATGGAGTTTACACTTCTGTCTTTTCTGTGGATAAATAGAGGTTTTTCAGGACAATCAATGAAGCCCTTTTACAAGGAAATTCAAATAAAATTTAAACAGAGTAAAACAAAAATGGAACAAGTATCACAATTAAGAGGATTTTACAATAAACAATATACTTGTAAGTAAAAGTCCCATTCAAGGTCTCTTTTCTGAGATTCTTCTCTAGTGTTCGCAAAGATGCATAAAATGAGTTTGACTATGAGGATTAGGTATACCTACCGGACACGAGAAAACACTCTTCTACAAAATGTACTCAGTTTGTTAATTTCAGTGCTTCTCAGTATGCCCTGTATTTTCCTTTTCACCTTTTAAATAGCAAGTTCTTTGGGGCAGACAATGACTTCATTTTGTGTCTTATGCAGCATTCTTGATGCAGAGAAAATAATAAGATAAAAGGGTGAAAAATGATGAAAACATTTCAGTTCCAAAGTTACCCTGGAGGGGACACACTGATAACAATAAGTCACACAGTACAAAACTTAATTAGGTTGCTTAACATGAATAACTAAGTTGCATAAGGATTTGGAGTTTGCTTCTCCACTCCATTGCACTAAAGTAAAATGTAAAAGGAGTGTAACAGAGTGAAGAATCAGTGGTTTATTTTATTAAAGCTTGTTACCCCTTTAACATCCTAAGGCAACTTGGACATTTGTAGGACATACTCTCTCACTGAGCCACAGTTATGTGTTTTTTTTTTTTTTTTTAAATGGGCTTATTTTAAAATGCCAAATGAGGAATTGAGCATGTCACTGACTTTCACATAGCTAGTAATCATAATAGGGCTATTGAGATGTGAGTTGTCTAGTTGTTTCCATATTGTATGCCTCCTGGCTGCCAGTTTCCACAGGTCTTTAGAGGTTACTAATGAACGGCTTTGGCTTTTAACACACAGACGAATATATTGTTTTCCCAACATTTGCATAATATTGATTTTTTTTAATCCTATTTTAATTAGTTATTAAGCAAATCAGAAATATGTAATCAAGGCACTGTTAAATTAATGAAAATTGTAAGAGTTGGGGCTACATGGTTTTCCTCTCTCTGTTGTTCACTTTCTTAGAGCAAGAGTATTCATATCTTAAATATACACAAGCTAAAAGAACTCATAAAGAAAAGGAATGATCTACAAAGAAAAATTTTACATGTAATATCTGTCTATTGTGGTATTAAGAGTTATGTTATTTTTTGGTGTGTGTCTTCAATACTGGCATTGACCCTTTTTTCCCCTGTCTGTTCCTCCATCCCAGATGTACATATTCATCTGCTCCCACTCATTATCTCTTACTGTCACACACACACTGTCCCAAGAATATTCATCAAAGCTTTCTCTCAATTTTTTAATTGTATTACAATACTCTCCCCCCCCCCCCCCCCTCTCCTTCTCCTTTTTTTTTTTTTTTTTTTATCTTTTCCTCTTCCTCTGCTTCTTTGGTTGCCTCCCACACCTGCTTCTACTCTTCCTCGCTCTCACCCCTCTCCTTGTTTCCCCTTTCCATTACCCTTTCCTCACACATGGCAGAATACCTTCTCTCCTCCCAACTGGTTCGTTCCTTTCCTTTCCTAACCTGCCCTCCCCTCTCCTTGCTGCTCCACTGCTTTTCCCCTAGTCTTGATTTAAGGAAAGCACCTAAATGAAAATAACCAGCTGTTGGTAGGGTAGTGGGAGCACTTCAGTGTTGGCTAATTTAACTCCCTCTATCCCATAGTGCAGGAACAGACCAGGGAGTGAAATTAACCAGCTGCGGTGGGCTTCCAATTTCACACCTGCTTATCTTAAATTAGCTGCTCTGGTCTGCACAGAAGCAGACAAAAGGAGGCACAGTGTGCAGAGAAGACAGTCATACCATGTACCCTCAAAGTCTTCCATATAATGTTTCTCTATTATGCTTGTGGTAGTACGTTATGGTTAAGGCTGAGAAGTATTTCCATTCCAGCTCCCTGTATTTGTTCATGCACTTTCTGAAATCTCTTCTCTAGGGGCTTAAACCTTCTATTCTCCAAAGGTGAATTTTTTGAGAAACGTTGAGCAACAAGAGCTGAGCTGTTTTTCAGTTATTTAGAAGATGGGGAAAGAAGCATCTGTCTAGTTTTATCACTGTGCACGTGTGTGTTGAACATAAAATAACTGTCCATGTGAAGTTCACACTTGGTAGGACCGTAATCCTCAAGGAGGAAAAAACATTAAGTTAATCATTTTGTGGAAAAACATTTCAAAGGTAATAAAGGTTTGGAAATCTATGTTGTGCATGAACAGTATAAGCAGCTATGCTACGTTAGGCCCATACTATTCTTTAATAACAGTTCTAATATAATAAAAAATTACTTACCATATGGTTATGTAAATATATTCTGGGAAGTATATTTTTCTTCTTCTGATTGCTAATCCAGAACCAGTGTTGAGAAAAGTTTACTGGTCCCAAGAACATTTGTACTGGTCTGCCAGACTGTTTCTCAGTCCTGGTGAATCATGAAACACTTGCCTTATAGGGTGAGTGTCAACCACCTTAGTACATTCATTTTTCAATGTTATTTAGTGTTAATCATACAAAACTTCAATACAGTCACAAAGCATAAAAGAAAGTTCATGTTTGTCTCAGTTCCTTTCCTTTCCTTTCCTTGTTTGAGTCCTATTCAGATACTCACCTCTCAGAAGTTGAATAGGTCAATCATAGTCACCACAGCCCTATTAAGTTAAAGGCAACCTGCACAGGAAAATAGAAGGGGTATGCCATGTTTTACTTCTTTCTGATGTAGGAGAAAATTTTCAGATTTTTCTCTGCTTGTCTTTTTACACTGAAAATTCAGGTCTTGTCTATCCTTTTCTGGATTATTGGAGAACTAGTAACTATTAGTTCTGATTCTGCAAATGCTGGAGTATATTAATAACTCCGTCAGCATGAGTAGTCCCTTGAACTCACTGGGGTTATAATGTGTGTATATGGAGGATTGAAACTTTTATGACCCCACAGTTACCAAGGAAAGAAGAAATGATTTTTATTCAGATTTTTAAAATTTTGGTTATAACCTGTCATCTCATCTGTTAAAAAATATAACAGTTAGTTTCAGTTACTACATCTGCCCTTAAGTCCCTCTGCCAATTTTTGTTTTATAATTATATTTTCCAATTAAAAAAAATGTTTATCGTCTCTGTTGCTGTGTGAAAGACCCAAACAAACAAGGGAAACTAGCTATGACACTGAAACCACCGAGGCAGATTCCTGCAGTCTGTGTGATTGCAGGACTGGGGCCTGACTATCCAGGAGACATGGTGAAACTGTACAAAATGTGCTATTCAGTGCACAAAAATAAAATAAACATAAATTTTCTCTAATCTTCCAGATACAATAATTTTAGGTGTTGTTTTGTTTTACTTCCTATTAGAAGTAAAACAAAACATCACACAGAACTGTTATTTTTAAGTTGACTGTATCCCTTTAGCATCTATCTAATTGGGTTCCTGATTCTTAGTTAGAGATAAAGCTTTTTTGTCAAAGACTGAATACTTTCAATTAAGGGTTGAGAGATGCCCCAGTCCACATCCCTGAGTCCTTGAAAGGACACCATCCAATAAAACAGGAAAGACTAGACTTGACATTCCAGATATTATTTTAAACTCTACAGGTCACCTCCCCCATCCTAAGGCCTTGTCTAATGTTGTTGTTTTTTGTTATCCACCAAGTGGCTACATGGACGTAACTGCATCAGTGCAAACCCCTAACAGATGTGGTGCAATGGCGTAAGCACTGATTTGTTCTGATGCTGCTTACATCAGTACACCACACTGACAATAAGGGTTGGTACGAGTGCAGCAACATCAGTGTGGCTACACCAGTGGCTAATAATCCCAGTGTTGACAAGATCCAACATTTTTGCCAGTTAGCTAATTGGGCAGCTGTAACTACTCTTGAACAGGCAAACAAGAAGTGTTTATGTTGATACCAGAACAGAGAGAATCATCATCCAGGTACAAATATTGATATAAACAAATGTTACATAACATTCATTGACAAGAAAACCACTGGGGAGGGGGGGAGATTAGATGGTGCCTGTACTTAAAAATCAGATAATTTTGATTACTGTTTTTTTCTAACCAAAATTTGTTGTTCAAATATGATTTCACCAACCACTAGTCTCACAAGCCCAGTGTTAGAGTAATGCTCCATTTGAAATATGGGATTATACATTTCAAATGGTATACAGCATTAGATCTACTTCTAACAGTTTTCAAGATAGTGGCTGCAGAAATCAGGCTGGAATTGAAGTTGAAAGAAAGAAGCAAGAATGTAATTGGAATAAGGAGATGTTAAGGTCTGGTATGTTGTAAATTGCCAAAGTTGAAAAGACTGACATGTCATTACTTCATATGGCATTATAAGGATAAACACAAGGAAGATTATGAATCACTTTGTGATCTATTGATGAAGACCGCTGTATAAGACCTCGGTATTATCATCAGGAAACTCAGATTCCCAGTCTTCCTGTGGGGTTTAGCATTAGTTTATCTCCCGGTGGTTTGCAGGGTATTGTACTATGAAGTGGTCATGTAGACTAGGCAAAAATACAGGCCAGACCATGGACAATTGCCAGCTAGTCAGCATCCCATGTATTCTGGACCAATACATCCTTGCCACTGAATCTTCATTATTAGTAATAACATACAAGAACCCAGATTAGCTCTCAGATCCCAGGCTGAGTCTGCAGGAGCGGCAGTAAGAAAAAAAAAATAAAACAAAAAAAACCCGCACGTAAACTGAGCAAATTTTTACTGGAAATCATTGTGAGATGGAAAATGGGACCCTTAGATGCCATTTTAACCATCAGTTTTCAAAAAGGAATGTTTTAAAGAGGTGCACAAATGTGCTTCTTACAATGCACTCAATGGGAATGCCTCCTCTTTGATCGCCAAATATGCAAGCTAGCTGCCTGCTATGCAAATCACAGAGGTCTAGAGACAGGAAACATTCTTTATTCTGTTTGTACAGTGCCTAAAATAGTGGGTCTCTGGGCACTACCACAGTCTATATAAAAAGATTCCAGGACTGTAACTCTGAAGCCTAGAATGTCTGTTGAGTCAGTGTGAAGCAATGGAAATACCTACACGCAGGGCTGAGAGCTCTTTTTGTTTAGAGTATCACCATGTTAAATAATCACTAGGATTCACAGTCTGTTAGCATCCAATTTGTCAGTTCTCAGCCGTTTTTGACTTACACTTATATGACAGCACAGGTGTTTTCACCTAGGCCCATAAAGAAAAGAATGAAGATAGATGTTCTGAGCATTTTCCTCATCCATGTTGTGTATGTATCATCTGTGACATTGCACTCTGTATGATTTTATGGAAGTATGCTGATGAGTGTGAATATAATGTAACTAAAGTATGCTTCATGCAAAAGGTCTCTTGTAAGGTATCATTACAAAGCTTATAGTCTACTGAGTATGGTCATCCTATTTGTATAAATGTATCACTCTTGTATCTGAAACTAGAAATATGAAATATAACTCTGAGATCCTATTGTAGTTGTGCAAAGTGTGGACAATTAATGGTGGTTTGGAATCTTAGGCTACATCTACACTACAGGGGGGAGTCGATTTAAGATACGCAAATTCAGCTACGTGAAGAGCGTAGCTGAATTCGACGTATCGCAGCCGACTTACCCCGCTGTGAGGACCGTGGCAAAATCGACCTCCGAGGCTTCCTGTTGATGGCACTTACTCCCACCTCCGCTGGTGGAGTAAGAGCGTCGATTAGGGGATCGATTGTCGTGTCCCGATGGGACGCGATAAATCAATCCCCGAGAGGTCGATTTCTACCCGCCGATTCAGGCGGGTAGTGTAGACCTAGCCTCAATAGCTCCCATTAACCAGGACCATTGACTGTAGATGGCTCTGTTTTACTTGTAAGTCTTCCTATATACGTGTGTGCTGGCAAGTGGGTAATGAAGTCTTACAGTGACATGTGATCATGTCACCTGAACTGGAATCCATCTTTAACCTGGTGCATTTCCATTGAGAAGGAAGAATGGGAACCCAGAGGGACAAAGGATTCTCGCCTTATGCAAAAGATATATAAGTGGGTGGAACAGAACAAATTAGGTGGCCATCATGAGAAATCCCCTAGCTACCACCTGAGCTGGAACAAGGGCTGTACCAGGGGAAAGGATTGTGTCCAGACTAGGAAGGCGTTCAGTCTGTGAAAGAAACTTATTGAAACATCTCTGAGGGTGAGATTTTATCTGTATTCAGTTTTATTACTGTACTAGTTTGAGACTTGCGTGCTTTATTTTATTTTGCTTGGTAATTCACTTTGTTCTGTCTGTTATTACTTGGAACCACTTAAATCCTACTTTCTGTATTTAATAAAATCACTTTTTATTTATAAACCCAGAGTATGTATTAATGGGGGGGGGGAAACAGCTGTGCATAACTCTCTATCAGTTATAGAGGGCAAACAATTTATGAGTTTACCCTGTATAAAGCTTATACAGGGTAAAACAGATTTAGTTGGAGTTTGGACCCCATTGGGAGTTGGGCAGCTGAGGCTAGGTCTACACTACCCGCCTGAATTGGTGGGTAGAAATCGACCTCTTGGGGATCGATTGTCGCGTCCCGATGGGACGCGATAAATCGATCCCCTAATCGACGCTCTTACTCCACCAGCGGAGGTGGGAGTAAGCGCCGTCGACAGGAAGCCGCGGAGGTTGATTTTGCCACGGTCCTCACAGCGGGGTAAGTCGGCTGCGATACGTCGAATTCAGCTACGCTATTCACGTAGCTGAATTTGCGTATCTTAAATCGACTCCCCCCTGTAGTGTAGATGTAGCCTTAGTGTTAAAGACAGGAACACTTCTTAAGTTGTTTTCAGTTAAGTCTGCTGCTTTGGGGCAAGTGTTTCAGACCCTGGGTCTGGGTTGGAGCAGACTGGCGTGTCTGGCTCAACAAGACAGGGTGCTGGAGTCCCAAGCTGGCAGGGAAAGCAGAGGCAGAAGTAGTCGTGGCACATCAGTTGGCAGTTCCCAAGGGGGTTTCTGTGATCCAACCTGTTACATCATCATCATCAAAGATTCTCCAGTCAGAACACAGTACACAATGCACATAGCTGCCGGAAATAGGGGGTGGTGGTGGTGAACAAAGGAACCTCTCCCTTTTTTAGAACAGAGCCGGCCATGTCCCCCACATCTGAGAACCTACTTGGCAAGTGTATAGTGGGGGGAGGAGGGAGACGACCAGCAGGCCTCCCCTTGGCCCCTGACCAGAGCTGGTGGAGTACTTGTGGAGCCCCTTCCCTGCTGGCATGACAGAGGGGCCAAACCCGAGAGAGAGGCATTGGGTCCTGGCACACAGGGGCGCCATGCCATTCAAATTTGGCCCTGATTGATGGCTTCCCCCGGGGGGAGGCCTTCCTGCGTCCTGCACAGAAGAAGGGTTAAGGGCTGGCTCAGGCGCTCAGCTGCGTTGTAGGGGAGCAGTGCCTCACAAGCTCGTTAGTCCTTGATGGCTGGAGCCAGAAACACACGGCCTGAGCCCAGGGCCTGGAGGGACTGCTTCTTTGGGGAGGGGCTGCCTGCCTCCCCTGGGAGCGCTTCAGCGCCTGGGGCCGCGCCTCTGAATCATTGAGACAAAGGGGAGAAGTGATCTTACAGCCCCGGCTCCCCAGCCTGGGCAGCAGCACAGAAGTGGGGGAAGGTGGCGCCTGCTTGATTTCCCTCGGGGCAGCTCCAGCCCCGCTCTCGTTTGGACTCCGCCAAAGGCGGTGGCCTGGGGGCGCGATTCCTTCTCCCAAGGTAGCTCCTTCCCCGGCTTCCTGGGGCTGGGCAACGCGGGGGGCCTCCACGCGGCCTGGGCAAAGGACCCCGGCTCCCTCCCTTCGCCCAGCGCTCGGAGAAGGGAGTAGATGCCGCCACGTCCCTGAGCGGTGGGAGGGATACTCATGCCCCGCCCCCTCCAGAGCAGAGGGCAAAGAATCCGCGTGCCTTTCTGAGGGAGCAGAGGGCGGAAAATCCCCTAAGCCCCGCCCCCTGGGGAAGGGAGAAGGAGGAGCTAGTTATGGTGCTCCCCGCCCTGTGAGTGTGACCTTTCACCCCGCGGTCCTTAGTTACCACGCTGGGCGTCACCAAGGGATTAAACCATTGAAACTCTCAGAATTCCAGGCCAAGCCACTATCGCGCAGGGAGGGGGAGAGAGGCTGTGAGGGCGCAGGGACGCGGGGGGCCCGGCGAGCTGATTCCCCTGCCGGGGAGCAGTCGTTGGGTCCGCCGCCCAGTCTCTCTCTTCCTCCTCCGGTTCGGCCTCGCGGTGGTCTCGCCCAGACTCGGCCGTAGTGACAGCGGCCGCATCAAGGAAAGATGGCGGCTCCGGCCTCTGTGCCGGTAGCGGCTTCGTGAGTGCGGCACTCGCTCCCCGCCCCGCCGGGCGCAGGGACCATGTCGGACTCGGAGGAGGAGAGTCCCGACCGGCAGATCAAGCTAGTGGTGTTGGGGGACGGCACCTCCGGCAAGGTCAGTGCCGGGGCCCGTCTGCCCCCGCTTCTCGCTGCCGGGGCTGCACCCCCCCCGGGATGTTCTCTGTCCCCTCCCGCCGCGGAATGTCCCCCGGGTGCGGGCCCCGCCCCCGCACCGGACCCGCCTACTTCGTCCCCCAGCTGGCCCCGACTAGCAGCGCGTGCGGCTCGTGTAGCTCAAACAGCCACGCCCCTGCCCCCGTCACTAGTGTCTGTCGCGCCTGTCGTTGTCGCCGTATCTGGCCAGTGACTGACCGGCGATGATCGGTGGCTGCCGGACCGGCAGTTGTCCCTAACCACGTCCCCGGGAGACCAACGATCTCCGGCCGGGTCTCTAGAGACCTCTGGGGGGCAGCGAATGGCAGAGATGAGGGTTCCCCGCTGTCAGACAGCGCAGCCCCCCAAGAAAGACAGTGGCCAACCCCATCTGCCTTGTGGGACGTAAGGAGCAGTGACTCCGAGTAGCCTCCTACATCCTCCCTCCCACCCGCTGGCAATCGGCACCCAAACTCTGGCAAGGTCCCTGGGGCGTCCTGCCACTCTCTGAAGCGGGAAACTAGGAATTCTAGACTGGCTTAACTTCAAGTATAAAAGTCCTTAATAAAGGTAAAAGCTAATAATACAATCACTACAGGCCTTTGTGGTGTTTATTTTGACATTAAAGCCAATTTATCCTATATTGTTCCCATACTTTCAGTATGTTGCACACTTTGTGTTGGCAAGGTATAGTAACAACATAGAAGTTGTTGGGGGAAGCGGCAGATTTTGGCATCTGGACAGGCATTGGGAAGGGATTTGGGGTTCTGGCAAGGCAGAGGGAGGGAATCTGGGGTTCAGGGACAAACATACTAGCTGGATGTTGCTGCCGAAATAATCAACAGTGACCTATGTTGCTATTCAAGTTGTGTTCTTAAGGTTTCAAAAACTACTAGACTACTGACACAAATGAGGCAACTTTATATCTGTCAGAACTATTATTTCAGGCTATGGGAAGTCACCAGTGTGGTGTTTTAATTTTGGTTCACGTTTTCAAGGTTTTCTTTCTCTGAAGGTTAGGAATGTAATTAACAAATAACATGGTTACAGAATTGTGGACTACATGAAGTCCATGACCAGTATAGAGCCAAATAAGGCAAAGCACAGGTCACTATGCACCAAAGAAGACAATAAGACCTGATCTTTACTTGCAACAAAAAGTGCTCATAGTGTATGTATTCAGGTTTCAAAGAGGAGTAGCCGTGTTAGTCTGTATCAGTAAAAACAACGAGGAGTCCTTGTGGCATCTTAGGCTAGGTCTATACTACCCGCCTGAATCGGCGGGTAGAAATCGACCTCTCGGGGATCGATTTATCGCGTCCCGTTGGGACGCGACAATCGATCCCCGAATCGGCGCTCTAACTCCACCAGTGGAGGTGGTAGTAAGCGCCGCCGACAAAAAGCCCCAGAAGTCGATTTTGCCGCCGTCCTCACAACGGGGTAAGTCGGCTGCAATACGTCGAATTCAGCTACTCTATTCACGTAGCTGAATTTGCGTATCTTAAATCGACTCCCCCCGGTAGTGTAGATGTACCCTTAGAGACTAACAAATTTATTTAGGCATAAGCTTTCATGGGATATAACCCACTTCATCAGATGCACAGAGTTGAAAATACAGTAAGCAGGTATAAATATACAGCCCATGAAAAGATGGGAGTTGCCTTACCAAGTGGGGGGGAGGGGGTCAGTGCTAACGAGGCCAATTCAATTAGGGGGGAAGTGGCCCATTCCCAGCAGTTGACAAGAAGGTGTGAGTATCAACAGAGGGAAAATTATTTTTTGTAGTGACCCAGCCACTCCCAGACTTTATTCAGGCCTAATTTGATGGTGTCAAGTTTACTAATTAATTCCAGTTCTGCAGTTTCTCATTGAAGTCTGGACCTATGGGAAGGAGGCCCATGAGGAATTCCACCTGGATTTCAACAATTTCCACCGCACCATCAACCTTAGCCTGGACCAGTCCACACAAGAGATCCACTATCTTGACACTACAGTACAAATAAGCAATGGTCATATAAACACCACCCTATACCAGAAACCTACTGACCGCCATACTACTCCAGCTTTCATCCAGACCACATCACACAATCCATTGTCTACAACCAAGCTCTCAGATACAACCACATTTGTTCCAATCCCTCAGACAGAGACAAACACCTACAGGATCTTTATCAGGCATTCTTAAAACTACAGTTCCCACCTGGTGAAGTGAAGAAAGAGATTGACAGAGCAAGAAGGGTACCCAGACTACAGGACAGGCCCAACAAAGAAAGTAATGGAATGCCACTAGCCATTACCTTCAGCCCCCAACTAAAACGTCTCTAGCACATCATCAAGGATCTACAATCTATCCTGAAGGATGATCCCTCACTCACTCTCACAGACCTCGGGAGACAGGCCAGTCCTCGCTTACAGACAGCCCCCCAACCTGAAGCAAATACCAGCAACTACACACCACACAACAGAAACACTAACCCAGGAACCAACCCCGTTGCCAACTCTGTCCACATATCTATTCAAGGAACACCATCATAGGACTCAACCACATCCGCCACACCATCAAGGGCTCGTTCACCTGCATATCTACCAATGTGATGTATGCCTTCATGTGCCAGCAATGCTCCTCTGCTATGTACATTGGCCAAACCGGACAGTCTCTACTCAAAAGAATAAATGGACACAAATTAGACATCAAGAATTGTAACATTCAAAAACCAGTAGGAGAGCACTTCAATCTCCCTGGACATTTAATAACAGACTTAAGTCACCATTCTTCCACAAAAAAACTTCAAAAACAGACTTCAACGAGAAACTGCAGAATTGTAATTAATTTGCAAACTTGACATCATCAAATTAGGCCTGAATAAAGACTGGGAGTGGCTGGGTCACTACAAAAAATAATTTTCCCTCTGTTGATACTCACCCCTTCTTGTCAACTGCTGGGAATGGGCCACTTCCCCCCTAATTGAATTGGCCTCATTAGCACTGACGCCCCCCCACCTTGAGAAGGCAACTCCCATCTTTTTATGTGCTATATATTTATACCTGCTTACTGTGTTTTCCACTCCATGCATCTGATGACGTGGATTATATCCCATGAAAGCTTATGCCCAAATAAATTTGTTAGTCTTTAAAGTGGCACAAGGACTCCGCAGTGTATGTATTATTACACATATTTTGAATGTATTAATGAGACATACATGATAATCTCCATCATGAATGTGAATTTCAAAAGTACAATTTCTCCTTTGTTACTAACTTTCTAGTAGGAAATTAAAAGTTCGGACACAGAATAACTGGTCTACATATGATTTCAGGTGAAAAACCAAGACTTCATGTAATTTGCAGGTGTTGGAAAATCTGCTTTCCATTGATAAGTAGGAAAATTCTGTGTGGTGAAAAAGGCATGTGGCTCAATATAGACTTTACTCTTTAATTTAAAGAAAGGAGTATCTAGCTCTAATGGTTGTAAAGAAAACCTTTTATACCATGAAAGTAGTGTTATGTTTGAATCAGTGGACAAATAATTCCAAGTGACAATCTAAGGAGTGTATTATAAATGCTCAAGATAGTTCTAGTCTTTTGCTTTAGCTTTCCCAGTATACAAATCAAACTAAGAAGTCCTTTTCACTACTGCTATTCAGTACCTTATGGCGTGACCTCTTACCGTATCTGAAATTACAAGCATTGGTGCATTTTGATGTTTTTTCCTGGTTGCATCCCTTAATCCTTTGCTGTGCCTGGGAATCGTATGGTTGACATTCAACTGCTTTTGCCTGAGTGCAGTTTACATTGATGGGGGCTGCTTTGCTTTCCTCACACTCAGAGCTTTGGAGCGGAGCTTGGAGCTGGAGCGCAGAGCAGTGGGTTTTTGCCTGGAGCGGAGCCAGAGCGGAGCAATTAAAAAAGTTGATTGCTCTAAATCCCTGCACTCCCTCCTAGCCTATATAGTGCTATTAGAGAGGCTTCTTTCAGCAATGTTGATGCCTAGAAGGCCCAGTTGCACCTTTGGGCCTTGCAGGAAAATCTTGCGAAAGTAAAAGAGGTCTGACAACCTGAAGGGGGGGGGGGGGGGCGGAAATACAGCCTTGGGGCCAGTTCAGGTGCATTTGGAGACCTCTTAAGACCAAACCATCCCTCTCCTGTGTTGTCACTTGTTCCCCCTAGTTCTTAAAAGAGTGTGTGTATAAGCATAAGTGTCTTTACCCCCATCCAATCTCCCTCTTGTGTATATTTCTCATCCAGCCTCCTTTGCACACATACTCAGCCCTCATTTACTGTACACATTCCTCTCTCTGCAGGAGCTATGATCTATCTTCAGTCAATGGAGAGGAATGGGAATAGTGGCAGAAGATATATTCCCTCATTCCCTTCTGAGATCCAGAGCTTCATATTTTCTTTTTCTTCCTCCAGGCCACCAATGGCAACACTGGTCTCCTGCCTCTCGAGGAACAATGATTCAGCCAGCTTACAAGAAGGCAGCAAACTTGCATGTCTTCTGGTGTCATGCCTGGGAGAGAGGGGGAAGGATTCAAACTCCGTGGAACTGCTGGCCGTAGTTTAAAAACGAAACTGCTCAGACAGCTTCATGGCAGTTCCAGTCCAGGACAGTGTTTCCATTTCTCTTCCCCAGTAGTGTCCCAATTCATGAGGCAGGGAGCAGTGCTTCACTCCCATTCACTTTTTTAGAAAATTTCATGACAGAGGTGTTGGGAAAAAAACCTCATGGAAGTCATGGAAAGGTCATGTAGTGTATTTTTTGCTACATAAACATACACAAGAGTGTAGTGGGGGTGCTGAAGGATGAGACCTGGAGGGGAAGGTTGGACAGTGAGCCCACCTAGCACTCCGTGCACAGCAGTGGCATTGAGACCTGTCAGATGGTGTCACAATGCCACTCAGATTAGGCCCGCCAACCCCTCCATAGATGGAGATGGAGGGATGGATGGGCTAACCCTGACTGGTGATGTGGCAGGGTGGCAAGGGAAATGGGAATGATTCAGGGTAGCTGGGGAGTCTAAATCAGGTTGACTTGAGTGGAAGTGCTGCTCCTGGAGGAGAGGAGTAAGGGTAACAGCATGCTAGAAAGGGAGGAGCAACGGATAGAAATACAAAGACACAGACCAGAAGAAAAACAGTATACTAAAATGGAGAAAATAAAGAAAAGATTAAAATTAAAAAAAAATGCTAAGAAAATATTAAAAAGAAAAAAATAGGGAAAACAGTGCACGACCCGAGGAAAAAATGGTGATTAAAAAAAGGTTAGAATGAGTTCGACAAAAATAAGGAAAACAGATTAAACCAGAAAAGGAGGATTGAGTTAAGCAAAAATAAACAGCAGTATAAAAGAAAAGACTTTATTTTATAGGAAGGAAGAGTAGGGAAAGAAAGACGGGAACAAACTTCAGGAACCAGAGTTTTTGTCAAACCCCTCCCCTCCAGAAACTAAATCAAACTTTTTTTAAATTAGTGACATTATTATAGATTGAAAAAATGGTGTCAGTCTCTGGATGCTTCTTCTACATCTTTCCACACACTCATTGGTTTGCATGTTGAGAAACATGGCAGTAGTGAAACTAACAAAAACCACACTAGTTTTGCTCTGCTGCTGCTCGGGAAAGCTGTCTCTCTCCATGGAACTAAGTTCTGGAGCTATTCATGGACAAGGAGGTCTTGGAAAAATAAAGGTCATGGGGGTGGGTAGAGCAGCAGAAATGTACCATCCCCTTACCTAAAACCCTCTTCCCCTACATCAGCTTTGAGATGGGCTTCTCAAATGTGCATTGCTCCTGGATCTTTCTGGTGTGTCTATCAAACCTTTCCCCCCTCCCCTTTTTTTTTTAATTTTGAATTGACCTGTGGGTGGTGAGACGCTATTTTCAAATTCTACAACCTCAATGATCACCATAATTTCAGACTTCATTATTGTTGATCTCCGAGGAAGTAAATATTGGCTTGCTCATCACATAACTATTTTCAGCCATTAATGAACTGGAATTTCCTTCTCTAGCTAAAAAGTATTTAGCATTTATAGCCTCACTACCCACCTAATACTTTGTACTTCTGTAGCACCTTTCATTTGAAGATCGCAAACTGCTTTATAAACATTAATTAAATTTCACTCCACCACTGTAATGTAGATTACTATCGTAGTCTCCATTTTGCAGATGGAGAAACTATTCAGAGAGTCATATTCAGGCTTGCAAATCTAAATAGTGAAAATAAATAGGTTGTCTGTAAACATTTATCAGCCATTTTTTCCTTTTAAAGGACAGTTTTTCATTGTTGGGTTGCAGTGGAGTAGGAAGGGCAAAAAATCGAAATTATAAAATTATTTGCTGTGTAAACTAGGAATAAGCAAAATTTTAGATCAGTGTGTTTTTATAAACTATACTTTCTTCAATGAAAAGTTATCCATATTTGAGTTACTTCATAACCAGTACAAAAATTAAAGCATTTTCTGCCCTACAGTTTCCTGTCATTTTGTGCACCTAAGATTCTTACAATCTGGTGCTGGTGCAGATTGTGGTCCAGTGTGGATTGTTACTATAAATAGAGAGTTGACATGATAAACTGGAAGGGGTGGGGTGAGAGGGGATACAGATTAATTTTTGGATGGTGATAGTGAATTCTCAGTGGGTTTGGTAAAGTGGAAACCTTTGATGGAAGACCTTATTGTTGGATCCAGAGGTAAAAGCCAAAATTCCATTGGCACTTCTGAAAAATTTACCTCCTAGGGAGGAAAAGGCAAGTAGGGCAGCCTTTGGGAAGTTCCTACTCCTGCTCTACAAATACCCACAAAATGGCTGGTAAGAAAGCATGACTGACACTGTATGGATGTCATTGCATATACCATGACTTGCTATCTAACATTTGACAGCTGGCAACTTTTTTTTCAGACATAGTCTGATTTTTTTTGTTTGTTTGTCTGTAAATGGATGTTTGCAGTGGCGTTGTAGCCTTGTTTGTCCCAGGATATGAGAGAGACAAAGTAGTATCTTTTATTAGACCAAGTTCTGTTGTGAAAGAGACAAGCTTTTGAGCTGGAGAGCTCTTTTTCAGGACGATTTATGGACAATTTCCAGCACAGCTGATACAACTAGTTGGTGATTGATCTAAAAATATAAGCAAGTAGTCTTCTCCTCTGCTTCACCCCTTAGGTGAAACTGTATTCTTGTTTTGTAGGGAACTCCCCCCAAATCACTCATTGTTAAAACTGCTGCTTTGGCTTTTAAGCTCTTTGTGGTTCTTATACTTTTATGATTTAATTATATGAATTGCTAATTCAGCAAGCCAAGAACTTTAGCTGAAAGGGGAGGGACTGGGCTGCTTAATAAATATTATCAGGCATATATATATTAAGACCCAGATTCAGTCAGCCATCCGTATTCAGCAAAGCACTTATGCATATGCTTGTATTTAGGCAAGTGCTTAAATGCTTTGCTGAATTGGGGCCTAAATAAAGAGAGAGTCTAATCAACACAATGGTTGGCAGTCATAGTAGAGAAGTCATGGAATGAGACCCAGTCTATGTTACAAAATTGTTCTCTAGATTAATGAAACTTTTTGGATGGGGAAAACCTTGTTTAAAATTGTCACAGAAAATGTTTTTTTTGAGCTAGATGGCTTTCATCAACCATTGGAATGGAAAATAATTTACCTTGACCACACAGGCCACGGCTGCTGCCAAAATTGTTACCTAAAACCTTTCTCAAGAACCCCTCTAGAGAGCAATTTTAGGATCGTAGGGAGCTTTTGCATTGTGGATGGACCTGAATGGGCATGGAGACAACTTTTCCATGTGTAGAGGACTTGAACTGCTGCTGTCAGTGTTCTTGTGGATAAATACTTGTTCTGTGAATGAATAGAGAACTCCAGTCTTCAGGGCTGGCAATCCTACACCTTTCGTGAGCGCTAACGTTCATTAAAAAAAATTAAAAAAGGAGTTAGTCAATGATTTTCTGCAATAAATTCCTTTGCATTCAGGAGAGTGGAGGAAAGCTATTTAAGAGAACTTTGCCATGCTGTTGATTACTTGTTGCTCTTATTGGTTGGCTGTTAATTGAATGTGGTGTTTATTTTTATTAACACCCCTAGAAACCTTTTGGGAATATCAAGTGTCACAGAGTGATAAAGTTAGTATTTACTGTATCCTTAAAACAGGGGAGGGTTTGCTTATTTATCATGGATTTAAATTAGGATTTTATATTTTCCAAATCTGACCATATTATAGGGTTTATATTTTGTTCTGCATCCCAGGTGCTAGTTGTTATTCACTAATGAAAGGGGAAATTACAAGAGAAAAGTTCCTATTTTGTAATTAAACATTCAGTTTACAGGAAAAGAGGGCCTATATAGTGCACTTCTGCACTTTGTTGATACTTGCCTACATCTGAACTGGTGATAGATTTTTTTTTTTTAAATGATCAAATGCTCAGTGTTAGATTACAAAAATAATGTGAATGAGTTAGCGGTACTCCAATCAAAATTTTTACTGAATTTTATTTTGAATATGTACTTAAAAATAATTGTCAGATAGCTTTGTGGTGGTAGATGGATTCTCATCCTCTGTGATCCTCAACCTTTTCACTGCCAAATGTGGTACAAATGGCATGAATATGTTTATTTAATTATAGTTTGCTTGTTTTCATTTCTTTTCTTAATTCTCTATGGGCCTGAGTCCACTAGAGTAAATTAAACGATTCCCATTCATTTAATTGGGTTTTGGATCAGGTTTATAAATATCTTCTGTGTTCAAGACACCTATTAATCCCTGACAGTGGTGGGAATATGAATGATACAATCAAGCAACTATTAAGTCTTGTATTATTTCCTTCACAAATAACTTTTCAGTATTTCCCTATTCATGCTTGATTCTTAATTGTGGAGTCCTTTGGTGGTGGTAGTGTATAAATAACATCTCATGAAAAGGGGTACAAGCTGTTGTAGAAAAAGAGCAAGCGTTACAATGCCTCTCTCACTCTTTTTTTTTTTTTTTAACGTTAGTAGTGTAACATGTCTGTTTACAGTAACAGGACTATTTGTATTATTGTAATGTATTGTATGTTAACTGGATATCCTCTACTACTCGTTTTTAATAACACTTGATGTCATTCAGTGTTTTATTTAAAGATTGGCTAGATTCCTATTTGCTCACTTTGGATGTCAGTCTCTGGCAGTGTAGGGGCTTTGTGAAGCTGTTACCTGATATTTTTTTTCGTACAAATAGAGGCAGAAATATGGCTAATTTCTGCCGTTTTTAGATGTCATGTTAACAAGAGACTGATAAATGCTTGGCAATGATTTGATATAGGATACATTCTTTTAGCAACATCACACTAATTTTTAAGGCATCACATTATTTTTTCAGCAGTTCTAGGAATTCATATAACTGGTGTTTTCTGTTTTTTTGGTATCCTTTTTACTTTATATCATGTATTTTTATTGCCTTTGATGAATGGATTACAACTGGTCATGAAGAAACAGAAAATACATACTTTGTTACTTTCTGCATATTAAAGTCATTAGAAGCATGCCCTTTTTGAGGTTTCTAGTAAAAAGTAAGAGATCTCTGTTATTTCAAAAGGCAGCTCTATGTATCAGTGTACATTCATGATGACATAACTTTGTGAAATTTAACACTAGGAAAACAATTTCCAACATATTATTTGACACAATACATGCAAAACTTCATGTCTGTAGTCTCAATAGGCATATAAATGCACGATCTGGCACTAGGTTAGTCCCCATGTAGGCACTTATCCTGCAACTCTTGTGCAGGAAGTAGATTCCTGCAACCATACAGAGTTGCAGGGTGGATCTGTGTGAGAGTAGTTGTCCAGTGTTGAAGGTTTGTGATTAGTGATGTGTACATGGTCCCATGTTGTAGAAATCAGGACTTTCTTTTTAACAATTGTAAGCCCTATGAGGTAAGGACCATGTCACCTTATGTTTGTATGGAGCAGAGTGCACTATTGGCACTCAATTAAAAATGTAAGACAATTCTGCATTTTTAATATCAGAATATTTTTAAAATGTACAGGAAGCATGCTGAATGTTTTACTCTTTGTTTTTTACCGACATAACTTGCCATTATCATCTACTTTTATTATATTTTAAGCTGGCCAGAATGCTTGTCTGCCATGAGAGAATATTGTTAGCTGGCATTGATTAAAAAATTGCTTACCTTTGTTTTATAAGATTTAGGACTGGTTTAAATTGGGTTTGCAGCCTTTAAAAAACCAAATAATTTGATATGGTTCTGTTTTTAGACGTCTTTAGCCACACGTTTTGCCCAGGAAGCTTTTGGGAAACAGTACAAACAGACTGTAGGACTGGACTTCTTTTTGAAAAGAATAACATTACCAGGTAAGAGAATAAAGAGTCTTAGATTGAAAGTGGTGGCAATAGTAAAACTTGCAGAGACAAGGTCTTGAGAATGAAATACATAACGTAAGCTAGTGCTTTTCATGCAGATGTTTTTAAATAGAACAATTAATTTGGCTATTGAGGGTAGTTTCTCTCCGATTTCTTATTATGTAGACACTAAGTGAAAAAGGATTGTGTATTGGTTGCTTATTTCTTTAAAGATAAAACATTGTTATTTTCTTAAAACCATTATTAGCCACATTTTAAAAAAATATTACTTTTTGATATACCTATTAAGATTAACCTCTTCAAGTGGATAGTAGTATAATACACAACATAAACAAAATATAACTATGTATTAACTGAAAATATCTTTGCATTTTGAAATCTAATTTTTTAGATAAAATACACTGAACTTGTATTTGGGTTGTGGGGAAGAAGTATAATGTACCTATGGAATCGCTGTGCTCTAATATGTGAATGCTGTTTTATGCAAGGCAGCATGAAATTGCTGGCATTTAATAGACCACTAAAATTTAAGGTCCCTCGGCACTCATAAAAATACAGTTTGAGCATTCAAGATGTTTCAGTTCACGACGGCAAAGAAACTATTTAGATGCCAGTTGCACACACTGCATGGAAAATGCAAAAAATAATAAAAAAGAATGGTTAGTGCTTAAAGTTTGTTTCTGAACAATTGGGGGGTATAAAAAGAACTATTCATTCATTGTGGCTGTTCAATTTGTAAGCATGAAAGTATTCCATTAAAAACAATTTACCCTGGTGAGCTTAATAAATTAAAGCTGGAAAAAGCACTTTTAAGTATTAAGTTGCAATCAGGTATGATAAAGTTGAGGCAAGTTCTATCTTTATTTTGGTAACATACAAGTAGCAAACTAGAAATGAAATCTGCAATCTTCCATGAAAACATGCAGTGTTCTGAATGTTATTTTCTTAAAATTATAACATAATAATTAGAAATAACTGGCAATAATTTCCCCCCCCAAGTGATATAGAAAGCAGGAATACATAAAAGGATTATGTTCTTCAAGATTATTTTATTAGTTATTCCACTGTACTCTTTTGTGTATGACTTGACACATATTCCAACTCTGTGTGCTTATTTTTGTATAAAATGGATACAGTAATTTTTTTATTGTCCTGCCTGCTCTTCTAGAAATATAAGTATGCAGAATACTTACAGCAGCACTTGTAAATGGAATGTGTACACAAATCATGCAGCGTGTATGCTCAGAACTTTTTGCAAGGTTTTTTCCAGCTGTTAAACATACAGAAGCTATTAGTACATTATTGGGTTTCTAAATATTCTTTTGGGGTGGAAAACTTGGAGAAGTATCATACTTTTGTCCCCATTCATAATTGTTATGTTCCATAATTATTATGTTTCAAAATAAGAGTGTAGGTGTAAATCACACCCAAACATATAGAATGGTGACTGCCTATGTATATTTTCTTATTTCTGTGTTTGAAAAATAGAAATACATTTTATATCAAGAAAGATGCATTTTCCCCTTGGTTTCTCACTGGGTCCCTTTGTCTCTAGAGGGATACATTTTTATGGAAAAGTCAGATTTTTTGGGGGAAAGGATTTAAAGTTCAAAAAGTAACTATGGAATGCACTTCCTCAGTAAATGGATTCTTTTAATGTATTGATTGCAAATATTAGTTTTGCTTATTCAAAGATATTAATATTTCTCTAAATGTGAATTCATATAACTAGACAAAAGTATGCAAATATCAGTAGAAAAACATGCACTAGTTTGCATTCTTTAGTAGGACAGGTGGTAGATAACTGACTTCGGAATAGCACTAACTTATGTTTTGATTTTAAATGTAAGCAGATTTTTCAAAATTGAAATGATCGTTTTAAAACCAAACAGAAATATGTATTTTTCTATCCCCATAAAATATATTAGGATTTATTTAAAAAACAAATAGTAACTTAATATTAGTAGATGTTGTTTTGGAATGTTATGTATATCCAGTATAGTCTTATACTTTTTTCAATTTTTTTAGTAACTGATATAATTTTACAGTAAGAAGTGGAATAACATTTTACCAGTTGATGACTGAAATAAAATAACAATTTAATACACATTGCAAGTATTTTTGACTAGTTTAATTATGAACAATATGATTTTTAGTGTTCAGCTACTCAAATTCTCTCTATGAAATTTTTTCCAGGTAATTATTTTCCAAATATCGATCCATTTCAGTATATTTCATGATCCAATATGCTGTAAAGTCTGGATGCAATCACTCTACAGATTTTATGGCTTAAAATAGTGTATCTGCTAGCCAGAGGTTCTGCTGATAGAGCTTCTTAAGAGCCATAGTCAAAATACTTTCAGGGAGGTTGTGGGTACAGTTCAGTAAACAGGGTTCTACTGTGAAAAGGATTTTTTAAGTCTTCAGTACAAGAAGTGGGCAGATTTGTGTTTTTAGTTTTATCTTGACTGTGCAGCACTTTAAGGTTAACCAGTGCACCAAGCATACTTTTACAAACGTCACTGTTGAATCCTCTTAGTGGCTTCAGTTCAGACCAAAAGCAACCTATATACTATGTTCTCATTTATTCATTTTTTGCATCCCATTGCATGCCATTTTCTACTCTCTGTGTGTAAAACAAACGAATAAACAAACAAAAAAACTCTACTCAAATTTTCTTGTTTGTCATCAATGGACTCTATGCAATTTCTCTGGAATTCTTCAGCTATAATTATTTACTGGTACATTAATTTTGGTGCTTAGAGAAAGCATACTATAGCTGTAAAAAGTGAACTGTTGACATTTTTCTTCATGTATAGTTAACTTTTTTGCTATTGACACTCATGAGTTAATATACACTTCCTTTAAATTGGTCAGTAGATAGTATATATTTTATGCCAAAAGTAAAATTTAATGTTACCATATCTGATATTTGAATTTTAAATAGTCATATTGTTCAGATTTTTTTCTACTGTCATAGCTATCCTAAAAAGTTGACCACAAAATAGATACTACACAACATGGAATAATCTTGCAAAAACATATGAAGCAGTATAGGGTTAATACTAATGTATCACTCTAGATAATCAGTATGAATTTCAGTAACTGCTCTAGTTTAATTTAAGACAGGAGTCCCCTTAACATGAATGAAACAATCAAACTTTATTTAGACAAACAAGATTTTATTATTTTATTTTCTATAATATTAATAGAAGGGGAAAATTTCATAATTTTTTAAGACTATAAGAGACCTAGACCATCTAGTCTGACCTCCTGTGTAACGCAAGCCAGAGAAGGTCACCCAGTTACCCCTGTATTGAGCCCAATAACTTGTGTTTGTCTCCAACATTGGATAGTAATCAATGTGGAAACATTTTAACACACACAATGATGATTCTAAAATTTCCTTGTTTTAAAAAGTTATACTATCCATATACCTAGCATGAATGAAATGGTAAATTGGCAATAGAACGAATACAATGAAGTTAGATATAGAACACTGCAGAATGCCTTGTTTGGTGGGCTTTTGGGTGTATTTAATTTGGTTACCCACTGAAGAAGCATAGTTGCTTCCTCGTGCTGATTCACCAGTTTGTTCATGCCACATATGTGTTATGTACAGACGTATATCTGTAGTCACTATAGATTTATGTTCTAAGTTTTAAAAGCCCATCAATTAATAATTGGTCAATGCCTTATGAAAACAGATATGTTTCTTATTACAGGTGAAAAGTTATTTTTGAGTATTGAACATAAATGCACTGTTTCCATAGATATTCTTTGTCTTTAAGAAGGGGATTTCATAAATTTAAAAACAGATTAATAAGTAAGGCTTGTTTTTAGTATTCCGCATAGATTGAATCTTTTAGTAAGTACATGAAATATTCCTGTACATCTGAGACATACGTACCAATTTTAAAAGATTTGGCTAAAAAGTAGGAACACTTAACCAAAGGAAAACAAAATGCGTTATAAAAATGTAATTGTTACACTTTGTAGCCCAAGCACAGTATATCCATGTACATGTTTGTAATTTACTATGTACTGTCACAGAGCAGTAGAATAAATTTTCATCGATAAGTGATATTCACTTGTGTAATTAATTTAATGTTCTACATGTAAATGCTCTGTTTTTTTATGGGTGAATAGATAACATTTTGCTCAAGAACATAAAGTTCGTAATACAATGATAAATATCAAATTTAAGGCTAAAATTCTCTCTGTAACCCATAATATTTTGCTCTTTCCTCCCCCATTACATACCACACTATTGGTATGAGTTAAGAAATGTTAGATTTGACTTATGTGGAATTTGTCACTTTATTGCATTTTTGTCTAGAAATAAAAATTAATTGGAAGTTATAGTTTTGTATGCATACAAAGTATTATTAATGCATGCATTGTACTTAGATCAGTGAAAATTTGTATTGAACTTTACTGTACTAGAGTCTGATGCTTCCTGACAATCAGTTTTGTACTGTAGAAGTTACCTGATCATAAAAGATGACCGTCAAGTTATGCACGCGTGTGTGTGTATGTGTTACAGTTTGGCATAGATCTATGTGTGTATGTATTTTGTGTGCTAATTTGGATTGTTTGGCTAGATTCCTATTTGCTCACTTTGGATGTCAGCATCTGTTTCATTACATCTAAAAATGGCTCAGTGGACCATTGAGTTCTTTAGGTACAATGGACTTTAACAACTATATGAATAATTGATTTGGCAGGTCTGCATGGATTGTAGATGTTTTTTTTTTTTTTTTACCTCTCAGCATATCATTCATTTTGGTATTTCTGTTTGTTGGATTTTTTTTTAGGGGTTGTGGAACAAACAAAAAATATTATCTACAGTATAGAGTAATGGTCTTCAAAACTGAATTTAAAGTTACTTAGAGTTGAGTACCCAAAAGGATGGTCTGTTGATTGGTTTAAAAAAAATAACTTAGAGGCTGAGAATTTGTAAGCCAAGTCAGGTTTATGGCTAAGTGCCTCTTTGGAGGGGGGAGGGCAGAGGAGGAAGGATTTTGTACCCTGAAAATAGGATTGTGTTAGCATTTCCATTATAATCACCTAACTGTATAGTAGTATTGGGAACAGCTCTCCCTAAATACAGAGTTACTCTGTGCATGCATCCCGGTTTTAAATGTTTAAGACAGTTGAACAGGCGCACGGCAGTTAAAATATGTGGTTAGGTTGATATTACTAGAAATAAAGGACAATGCAACTATTATGGTATAAAGATTTGTTTTGTTAAGCTTCTTTTCAGATTGCTTCACTAAAATACATTATTAAACTTTGACTTAGGAAAATTGTACCTTATACCATTCTAATTCTTCTCCTCCAAAGAACACTTACAATGAGATGCGGTTCATAGTCAGCTATATTTTTACTAGATCTTAATGAGTATAATTTAAAAGGAATTAACTTTTTTTCCCAGTTGATTGTTCGTCTACATATTTTGACCAAATATTTATTAGATGTACAAGAAAATGTTTGTAAAAGGTATTTACAAATATGCTGGAATTGTATCAACTGCTTTAATGTTTACATTTTGAATTTAGTTGCATCTAACTTCATCAAATCAGTGTCTTCAAAGAAATCAGCTTCTGCATATTTTTCTTTTTCAGGAAACTTGAATGTTACTCTTCAAGTGTGGGATATAGGGGGGCAAACAATAGGAGGCAAGATGTTGGATAAATATATCTATGGAGCCCAGGTACAGTAAAAACAAAACAAAAGTTATCAACTTTGCTTTCATAATCATACTCTTTCAGGAAACGCTTTTAGTCACAAAATGAAACATTGGCTTAATTTAAAATTTATTTTAGCATTGATTTATGTGCAAGTTTTATTTTTGGATATAATGACGTTTGAGTTGGCTTAAAAAAAAGCAGCAAAGGTGCTAGTTTGCAGATCCCTAACAGCTCTCAAAAAACAGATGTATGTTTCCATGCATTGTGGCTTGAGTTGAGAAAAGCAATCACAGTAAACAGTAAAGGCTGTTGGATATCCACATGGTATGGCAGATATACTGGCTGCTTTGAGAGCAGATGCCCCCTGAGGGGAAAAAGTAGAAGGAGGAAATTAAGAGCAATCCTACACCATTAAGCTCATACAAGCAAGTGGGGCTATAAGAGGGCAAACAAAAGGAGACAACCAGGGAGCTAAATATTTTTTGCAGAACATGCATACAGTGAAAATTAATTTTGCGCCAAAAGCTTATGAAGCAACTTTAAGTGAATGCTAGGGCTAAACAAAATATTGCAACAACATGTAGATGTATGAGATGCAGTTTTGGAATGATGTGCACATAATAGGGCTGTCAAGCGATTTAAAAAAATCGCGATTAATCACACTGTTTAAACAATAATAGGATACCATTTATTTAAATAGTTTTGGATATTTGTTACATTTTCAAATATATTGATTTCAATTACAACAGAATATAAAGTGTACAGTGCTCACTTTATATTTATTTTTGATTACAAATATTTGCACTGTAAAAAACAAAATAAATAGTATTTTTCAGTTTACCTATTACAAGTACTGTAGTACAATCTCTTTATCATGAAAGTTGAACATACAAATGTAGAATTATGTACAAAAAATAACTGCATTCAAAAATGTAAAATTTTAGAGCCTACAAGTCCACTCAGTCCTACTTCTTGTTCAGCCAATTGCTCAGACAAAGAAGTTTGTTTACATTTGCAGGAGACAATGCTGCCCCCTTCTTGTTTACAATATCATCTGAAAGTGAGAACAGGCATTTGTATGGCATTGTTGTAGCCAGTGTTGCAAGATATTTATGTGCCAGATTCACTATATGTCCCTTCATGCTTCAACCACCGTTCCAGAGGACATGTGTCCATGCTGATAATGGTTCTGCTCAATAACCATTCAAAGCAGTGCGGACCAATGCATGTTCACTTTCATCCTCTGAGTCCAGGGGTGAAAGTAAGTTAGGCCACTTACCGGTACGGGCCGGGGGGTGGGCTCCGGCCCCCAGAAGGGGCAGGGCCTCAGGCAGAAGGGGTGGGGTTGGGGGGTCAGCATCCCCCAACCAGGCCTTTCAGGCTGCCTGGCCCGTGCTGCCCAAGGCTCCCGTGTTGATTTAAAGGGCCCAGGGCTCCGGAAGCTGCTGCTGCGCTAGCGGCAGCAGTGTCTGGAGCCCCGGGCCCTTTTAAATCGGCCCCAGGGCAACTGCTCCCTTTGCCCCCCCCCCCGCCCGTCGGAGGCTGCGGGGGAGCAGGGGCAATGGGGCAGGGACATTAAAATACTGCCGCAGCAGCGCTTTAATGTGGGCTGGGTCACATGTGCCGATGTGGGTTCTTGCTGGTACCGAGTACCGGCTCACTTTCACCCCTGTCTGAGTATATGCCACTAGCAGAAAGGTTGATTTTCTTTTTTGGTGGTTCAGGTTTTGCAGTTTCTGCGTTGGAGTGTTGCTCTTTTTAAAACTTCTGAAAGCATGCTTTACACCTCGTCTCTCTCAGATTTTGGAAGACACTTCAGATTCTTAAATCTTGGGTTGAGTGATGTAGCTATCTTTAGAAATCTCATATTGGTACGTTCTTTGTATGTTGTCAGATTTGCAGGGAAAGTGTTCTTAAAATGAACAATATGTACTTGGGTCATCATCCGAGACTGTTATAACATGAAATATATGGCAGAATGCGGGTAAAACAGAGTAGGAGACATACAATTCTCCCCCAAGGAGTTCAGTCACAATTTTAATTAATGCATTATTTTTTTTAATGGGCATCTTCAGCATGGAAGCATGTCCCCTGAAATGGTGGCTGAAGCATGAAGAGGTATATGACTCTTAGCATAACTGGCACGTAAATACCTTGCAATGCTGGCTACAAAAGTGCCATGCGAATGCCTGTTCTTGCTTTCAGGTGACATTGTGAATAAGAAGCTGCCAGCATTATTTCCCGTAAATGTAAACAAATTATTTGTCTTATCAATTGGCTGAACAAGAAGTAGGACTGAGTGGACTTGTAGGTTCTAAAGTTTTACATTGTTTTGTTTTTGGGTGCAGTTATGTAACAAAAAAAACCTATGTTTGTAAATTGCACTTACACAATAAAGAGATTGATGCACTACAGTACTTGTATGAGGTGAATTGAAAAATACTATTTCTTCTGCTTGCTATTTTTACAGTGCAAATATTTGTAATCAAAATAATAATATAAAGTGAACACTGTCAAGCGTTGTAATTGAAATCAATATATCTAAAAATGTAGAAAAACATCCAAAAATATTGAATAAATTTAAATTGGTATTCTATTGTTCAACAGTGCGATGAAAACTGTGATTAATTTTTTTGAGTTAATCGCGTGAGTTAACAGCATTTAATCAATATCCCTAGCACATAATTTTATTTTTGGCTTAGTAACATCAAACTAAGTACTACATTCTTTTATTTTTGGCAGTTGCAATAGGAACAATAGACAATGTATATAATAAAATGTATTGTTTTCAGGTTTTTTACTTTTTACTTCTATTTTCTGCTCTCTACTTCTCACATTAAAGGGAAGAATATGGCACTAGTACTTGGACAAGAGTGGAGGCATGGCATCACACTAATAAATATAGAGCAGGGGCTGCTAATTAAAGTGACTCTAGGATTTGCGAATTGGTAGACTAAAAAATCTGACCTCCTTGTTGACTTAAAATTTAGTCAATTTCTAAAAAAAGCTAAGTAGTTTTAAGTATTACACCTGACCCAGGTCACCCTGGTAATGTCTGTGGTTTTACAACCACACTTACCTTATTTAAAAAAGAAAAAAAGATTTTTCTCTCTCCTGTGAAAAACCTACCAAGGAATAGGTGAAACTGACTATTCACAGTTAGGGCCGGCTCCAGGGTTTTGGCCGCCCCAAGCAGCCAAAACAAAACAAAACAAAAACAACAAAAAAAGCCGCGATTGCGATCTGCGGCGGCAATTCAGCGGGAGGTCCTTCACTCCCAGGTGGAGTGAGGGACCGTCCGCCAAATTGCTGCCAAATATCTGGACCTGCCGCCCCTCTCCGGAGCGGCCGCCCCAAGCACCGGCTTGAGAAGCTGGTGCCTGGAGCCGGCCCTGTTCACAGTGTTCCCAATGAACACTAATACTTTTTCTTTTATTGCTTTCACTGATTTTAGGAGTTGCTTGTAGCAATAGTAGGTCCAAAAAATTCAGACCAAAGTGTGATTTTTATAAAGTTGATTGTGTTCTTTTAAATCATAGTAATCTGTAATTTAGCAGCATTGGGTGACCTGGTAACATTTCTATTAAAATAACTAAGAACTGCAAAAACTACTTTTATTTGATAAACAAACTACAGTAGTTGCAACTTTCTAATAAATTAGTGTCAGTTTCCCTCTCCTTAATTCTAGTAAGTGTTATGCCAAGTTGTCTGTCCTTCCAGGGCTGTGCTGAACACTTTCTTAGTGTTAGCTTCCCAGCAGCCTCCATGAAGAACAGATGAAACAGCATGGATAATTCTGGAAGAAGCAGTAGTCTGTTCTCTTCCAGACTAAAAGTTGCTTCAGTGTAGGGAATCTGAAGATTTAGTGGAAATGAAAAAGGGGGAGATCTAAATAGGGCATCATGTGGAATTTGAAGGGAAGAATCCTAGTCTAAGTACACAGCAAAATTCTTGGGAGCAGGCAATATAGGGAAGTACAAAGAAAGGGAGTAGATAGGCAGAGCATATAGCTGCATGCACCTGCATTCTGTAACACAGCAGGCAGTTGAAATTGCTGGTGTTACTCACCTTGTCACCAACAACTATAAGATGTCACCTTAATTCAGACCCAAAACTAATTGCTCTTTAGAGATACAATCAGGTTGTTCAGAGGGATGAAATGGGCGAATCCTGATCAGTTGCTTTGTTTGTTGGACCCATGTGTACATCTTGGAATTAAGTAATGTGAAAATAGAATGCATATTGAATATTAAGGTAAGGTTTCAGCCTTAGATCTTTTATTTCATAGATAAAATGATTCCATTATTGAATAATGTATTTGATCATTATAATAAGCCAAAGCTAGATATTTAATTAAGACAAAATATATCATGATATTCTTGAAGCAAAAAATTAATAAGGAATTATTACCTATAGGGCTTTGGAGCGGAGCCCGGAGCTGGAGCGCAGAGCAGTAGGTTTTTGCCCGGAGCCGGAGCGGAGCAATTCAAAAATTTGATAGCTCCAAATCTCTGATTACCGACTTACTTAGTGTCTTGAAATATGCTATTGCTCCAGTCTCCATTTACTAGAGGCAGATTAACAAAAGTATTTAAATGCCTAAGAATGCAGATAGGTGTCTAATAGGATTTACAAAAGCATGCAAGCAGGTTAGACACCTAATTCCCATTGAAAGTCAATGGGATTTTGTCTCCTAAGTGCCAAAATTATTTTTGAATAAGTGACTTAAGTCCCTAAATCACCAATGTGGTTTTCAAAATGTTGCCGTTAGTTCTTTTAATCTTTCCTCAAAAGTCAGCCCCTTCACACGTAAAAGTGCTTGGATGTGAGTTCATAAATCCCAGATCATTAGGCATCAGATTTGTAAAGATTTACGTAAAGATGCAGATAGGTGCCTTGTAAATCTCACTAGGTGCCTATATGCATCTTTACGTGTCTAAATACCTTTGAAAATCTGGCCCTTAATGCCTTGTTAGCTGTGAAATGGATGTATGATATAAGCAATCATATACTGCATAAATATCTATCCAGAATATTACATTGAGGTTCTATTAATTGTGCAAAAGGCAATAATTTCAATTCTTAAGGCAGATAATGTCATGTGTCATTTCCATAGAACTAATTATTAAGTACTGGTAGTTTTCTTGTTGCTTTGCCTGCAAAAAAGACTTGTCCCCTGCCCCAAGGAACTTAACCATGTAAAGCTCTGTTTCTTCAACTTCCTGTACGTGAATGGACTGTTATGCCTGTGCAAGTCAAATGGACTCCACATGGGTGTAGAGGTCTACCCATATGCATCATTTTCCTGGATTGGGGCCTGTGATAGATACAGATTCTGTACAAGCCATTGTAAATTATATATCCTGTACCTATATCATCTTAGTCCATGAACTGGTCAGATGACATAATCAGACAGTTGGGTGTGCTTAGTATTTGGATGAGAAGCATCCAAAGAAACTCTAGGCGCTGCAGAAAATGGCATTAGTGGCTCCCTTCTTTCTGAGTCAGAATAGAATCAACTCTCCAGGATGGAACTTTGGGTTATGGTACTTCTAGAGATGCCATCTTGTGGCTGAGGCATAGAACAGAGCTCTGGGCTTCCTATGTCACGTTTTGCAATCAGAGTGGTATTAACCTTGATGTCTCAGTGTATTTCCAGTGTATCTACCTAATTTCCCATGTACTTTTAGCTGAAAAAGTTTGTAATTTACTTCCCCTCCTAAAACTGTTGTTTTGGTGTTGCTAGCCCAGAATGATGTGGTTGCTGCATTCCACCTCAGAGGTGACTGAATTTCGTGGTGGCTGAAATGATTCTCGCAGACAGTAAAGAGCTTTGGGATCTTTCTGAATGAAAGGTGATAAGTAAATATTATTTAAGCAGCCAGGTTGAGGCACCCTTTAAAAGCTAACTTAGATTTTTGTTTAATGCATTATTGTGATAATTATCACTATAAGGAACTTTTATGTACCTATGTTAACAATGGGAAAACTTATTAAGAGATTTACAAAAGAAGATGCATAGATAAAGGTTATTAGCTTAGATTGATTGGCTGCTTTTTGTACTTTTGTGAGCTATGTAGTTTGCATCTAGTCCCTCGTGAGAATGTGGCCACATCACAGAATTGTCAATCTTGGCAACCTTTTTGTCAGTCTCTCCAGAGAAGCTGATGATTAATAGGCATAGACGGTGAACTACCTTCTTACCTGTAAGCATGGATGCTCTCTGCATGTTTGTAGGGGGAAGTTGCCATTTATTGAGCTATGTCTGTTCTGTGGCTAGAGGATTTCATTGTCTATTACTTTTAATCTGAGGCTTTTCATGAGCATTAAATGACATTTAATAATTTCAATTTAAAATTTAATCTGCTCTTTCATAATCATATCATTTGGATAGGGCTATAATTTGATAAACATTGAGAATAAAAAAATTTAAACTATAGAAGTACTGGATTAGCATTTTCTTTAATCTTTTTAATGTACTCTGTTGTAAATATTAGGGGGTAGCCATGTTAGTCTGTATCCACAAAAACAACTAGGAGTCTGGTGGCACATTAAAGACTAACAGATTTATTTGGGCATAAGCTTTCGTGGGTTAAAAACCACTTCTTCAGATGCCCTTCTCTTCATGTGTCATTATATAATGCCTGCATCTGTAATTTTCATTCCATGCGTCTGAAGAAGTGTTTTTTTTTTTACCCACGAAAGCTTATCCCCAAATAAATCTGTTAGTCTTGAAGGTGCCACTGGACTCCTTGTTGTTGTAAATATTGAAACTTCTTAAATGTTGGTTTTTCTAGTGTCAAATTATGTATCATTCTATTTAATACTGTTACGAAATATTTAGAATTGCAGTTCTACCATTTATGCTGTAAATATGTTTTAGACCAACAGCTGTATAACTGCAGACCCTATCCATATCTCTAGTGTAAAGTATCCTTCAGAGTTGGCATATGCTACTTCATAAATTAGCTTGTTAATAGAATAAGAGTAGTGCGGACCATACCTTCTCTAGAGACCAGCAAATCATTTCTGCAGTACACTCAGCTTCCAGTGGACTATTTTTGCAAATATTCTACAATTCAGAAACAAAAAGCACTCACATGTACAGTAAGGTAGGCCTAATGTCTCCATTGCCAGAATGTTGTTATGCAAGCAGGGAATATGTGCTGGAGAGTAGAGAATTAACATAGTTTTCACGTCGTGGTATCCTCCGTCGGTTCTCAAACATTTTTCTTTTTCATGGTGAGGCAATGTGCTACTTCTGTGTTACCAGGCTAATTTTAATTGTTTTTCTTTCTAATTTTTTATCCATTAAAAATGCCTCCTTTCTAAGTGTATTTCATGTGCATGTTGGGGAAATAACAATGATTGAATTTTATATCTGTTCTCTCTGTACTTAAAGTATTGTAAGTTTGGGGAGGATACACTGTATTTTTTCAGAGAAAATGAAGGTTGAATCTCTGCTTTCAGTAGAAAATAGAACTAAATCTTATATATGAAGTTGTGACCAGAACCTTCATAATTGTAAAGTTGAGAATAAGTCATTGGTAGAGTATTTTACATTATCTTTTTGTTGGGGCCAAAAATAAGATCACAGATTAGTGTTTAGTGTAAAGGCCATAAAAGCAGTCTGTCCTTGTCTTTTTATTGCATCCCTGCCAGCCCACCTCTCAAATAATAGAGTTTCACTGATATAAAACTTGGGTAACCCATTGTGGAAGCAGGCCCAATGCTGTCTTCAATTCCGGATATCAATTTGTGGTTATCCCGAGTTGCAATCAAAGTAAGCCCCAAGAGATGATCTGTCAATCCTATATAATTTCCCTGAGTTCAGACATCAGCATCTGCTTCTGTTGTTTAATTAAGAAGAGGGTGGAGGACCGGGTATACTGAGAGTGATCTCCTAGTTCATGCATACGGGGTAACCTGGAAAAAAGTCTAGAGATTGGAGTGGGAGAAAGAGAAACAGCAAGGAGAGGTCGGTATTGTTAGAGGTGTGTGCGCGCGCTTTCACGGGCAGGCAGGCCATGGCAGAATTGTGCAGGTCCTTAGGAGCAAGTACTAAGAGTTTAAACTTGTTGTGTGGGACAATCATTGAAAGGATTCAAAGAGAGGGAATGATTGAGGAAAGTACATCATTTTTAAGGCAGTGTTGGAGATGGCCTGGAAGGTGATAGTAAGGACACTGGGGAGCTACAGTTGCTAAAACTCACTTCAAGAGTATATTCCATGAAACCTCTGTGGTGGGATTCCTTTACTCCTAAGGGGGAGCAGGGGCTAATGCTTGGCTTTAAGCCCTGCAGCAGCTCAATGATGGTCTGAAGAGAGACCCCGAAACAGCCAGCCCATCATGATAGGTATAAACATTTTAAAAATATGTTACTCTGCATTAATTTTATTTTACATGCTGCTGTTGCCCAAGTATCTTCTGAACTCTGGAGCTATCTGAGATAGTGACGGTCATGCTTTTCTACTAAATGGGGAAGGGGGCAGTACCGGAGGTGGAAGGAGCATGCCACATGCTCCTCCTCATTTTCTGTTTTCCACCAACCTCACTCCTATTCTCCTTACTTAAACAATCCCTACACGTGTGCTCCCCTTCTTCCATTCCCATTAGACATAGCACAACACTGTGTCTTGCTCACAACAAAGCTTATACTAGTAAAACAAAAATTGGGATACAATGCAGTTTTTGTTGTTTTAAAAATAACCAATAACTTTATTGGCATCCCAACTGTTGGGTAGCTATGATAATAGTGTTAAGCTTTCTGCCCTTACTGAAGTGCTGCCTTATTGCCCAAGTCAAGATGGAATAAAGGTGGGTCTTTGCCAAGGAGGTCTATCTTTTGATTTCAAGACCTTATCTTTCTCCTTTATTTTCTGCCACTCTGTTTTTATAACAAACACAAATTGCTCAAAAATCCATTTGTGTAGAATAGCCACTTTGTTAGTAGGCAGTCTGCATCTATTACATTCTCCTTGGTAGTTGATGGCACATCTCCAGTTCACAATGATCTTTATTTTGAGTTTCCATGTGAACACCTTCAATGCCCACAGTCAACTGTTACCTTGATTGATCTGTTCATGACTATGCTTTTTTGAGGTCAAGGCTTGTCCCAATCCCAGTCTCTTTGTACCCCCTTGCATTCCGTCCCTCCCCCAGTCCTACTGTATGACTGATGTTCAAAGTTAGGAAAGTAACTTTACTATATACCTGCTACTTCCCTCCTGCATATTTTCAGATTGCAATGGGTAGAGTAGGAGTAAGGAGATCAGTAAGTGGGAGGGATGGAGTCAAGGGGCAGGTGATGGAAGAGTTGGAAGGGAACAGTTGGTGCAAGACATTAGATTTAATGAATGAGATAAAAGAGGAAAGGGTGTTGTGTGGGGAAGAGGGTGAAAGGGAAGTCATGCTAGTTCTTGTCACCTTCCTTGAAGAAGCTGATGATACTGTGCAGAGAGGGAAGAATCAAAGTTGTTGTAGGTTATAAGTAGGCCTTCTGAAGGAATAGTAAAACCGTTTTGCAAGGAAGTTGGTGGTACGTAAGGAGAAAAGCATGGGTTTGCAGTGGAGGAACGCTACATCGTCTTTGTGATTTTTCTTTAGAGGTATATAGAAGGATGGGAACAGGAGCAGCAGAAACAGATTCTGGATGTGAGCCTGGGCTGTGGGATATTGAATTGGATGGAACAGTAGGAGAGAAGGACAAAGAAGTCAATAATTGAGAAGAGAATGATGGTGAGAGCTGACCATGGAATCCATGGAGGAAAAAAGAAGAGACGGGGTAGGCTAAAGACTGCAGGGAAGTCAGGATGCCAAAGAACTTTCGCTAAAATAATGGACTTTATGGGACACCTGATTAATATCTGTCTCTTGAATATTTCTCACCTGTCTTCACTACCCGCCGGATCGGCGGGTAGCAATCGATCTATCGGGGATCGACTTATTGCGTCTAGTGAAGAGGCGATAAAATCGATCCCTGATCGCTCTGCTGTCGACTCTAGAAATCCACCGCAGCAAGAGGCAGAAGTGGAGTCGACGGTGGTGCGGCAGCAGTCGACTCGCCGCTGTCCTCACAGCCAGGTAAGTCGACCTAAAATACACAACTTCAGCTATGCTATTCACGTAGCTGACGTTGCGTGTCTTAGGTCGACCCGCTCTCTCTCTCCCCCCCCCCCCGTAGTGTAGACCTAGCCTCACTTAGGACATGACTTAAAGTCCATTGAAGTCAATGCGAGTCTCTCCATTGACCTATGCCGAACTTTTGATCAGGCCCTTAGAGTTTTGTTAAACGCCTGCTAATACTTGTCTTCTACAACAGTAAAGGAATAGAGCTGGCTTTTGGACCCAGCTGGGAGAATAGAAGTGTGGTGAAAACTAGATAAGTAACAGCCTTTTTATAACTTAGTTTTTACAATATTAACTTTCATTTTGAAAAGCTTTTGAGGTTTTTAAAAGAAATGTAAGTGTCAGACAGTGACATTCTACTATGAGTAATATATTGTTTGCTGTTTTTCTTTGCTAAATTTCCATTTTGTTTCACTAGCTGTGGTACAATTAATATCTGAGTAATAAAGTCTGTGTATTGCTTTGTGTCTGTTATCTCATAAAGTATTTATTTAGTGGAGTTGCTTGAATTCTAACTGTCAGTTTGGATTACAATAATAATAATTAATAATAAAAATATTTATAATTAGTGGCATCTCAGCTTTTGAAGAATCTTAAAAAATAAACTTAATATGAATTTAATAGTAACTTATTGCAATGAATAACTTTTGTCAATGTATAATGTTTCAAATATATCTTTTCTCCTCAGGGTGTCCTTTTGGTATATGACATCACCAATTACCAGAGCTTTGAAAATTTAGAAGACTGGTATAATATGGTAAAGAAAGCAAATGAAGAATCAGAAATTCAGCCACTTGTGGCCTTGGTAGGCAATAAAAGTAAGTTATTAATGCATAAATACCAGTTAATTGAAGTATTTTGGCTTTTTGTTTAATATCGAGAAATACCATAAGACACATCTTTAGTTACAATGGAACATGGGTTTCATGTGTTTGGTCTTCCTAAATTCTGTATTGTAACAGTGACTATTTTTCTTTGCTAGGTGGAAATCAGTTAATAAAATAATCTGCTTCCATAATTTAAAAGCGTGGAATTAAGCTTTCAGCATAAAATGAGAGATTTTTTTTGGAAGCATTTTTATTTTCTTGCATACCATCTATAATTTAGAGGTGGATTATTCTCCATAGTTCTGTTGGTATTTTTCTTTTGCCGTAACCCCCTTTTTGATCATCAGAACATAGTTTGATACTTTTCTTGCTCCTAATCATCAAAACTGTTCTTAAGAAATTATTTCCCATTCATAAATACACCAGCCTGATCCTAATTTTCGCCTGGTTTTAACCAATCCTTCAGAGACTCCCTGATTAGCAAAGCACAGGGCTTGATCCCACTTCTCGTAATCTTTTTACTGTTCACTTCAGTAGGAACAGGATATGCCAAGTTTAAAAAAAAAAAAAAAAAAAAAAAAAAAGCACTGGGCAATGGAAAAGTTCTAATAATCTTTAGTAATGGACATATATTTGTTTAAATAACACAAAGGATAAAACAGATTTTTGTGTCTTTCTCAAATAATTCATGTTCATGTCAAGACCAAACCTGATACATTTCATTCAGAAAGATAATTTTTTGAAACTGTTACAAGCTACTAAAAGTAAAGTTGAGATACATTCATTCCCAGCCCTTAACTCTAGAGTTGCAACTGCAATGCTGTAACTATTTCTGATGTTCATTATGAAAGACTACTTTTGTTTTTCTGAGAAGAACACAGAGCAACACTTAGTTACAATATATAAATAGCACTTCTGAAAGTATAACATAGACTCTGTTGTACCATAGCACACCAGAGCCAATAATACAGGTTCTGTTGAAATCCAAATGAAAAATATTTTTCATTGATTTATATTCTACTTAGAAATTGGACTTCCTACCTGGAGTTGTGCAAAGCTTGTAAAGTATTTACAAGAGGATACACATAAGTAATGTTGTTTTGCTGGAATGACACCATCATAGACAGAAAATCAGACCTTGATTTTCAATTTCAGTTAGAGGAGAGAACTGTATCTCTGTTATATAACTTGAGTCAAATTCTTTTCTTAGTTATGTATATGAAACCTCATTAAACTAGTGGAACTCACTGAGTACAACTGAAAGTAGAATGTGGTTTTATGGGTCTGTATGAATTTTTGAATAGCAGAATGACATGGACCAAGAATAGGGCCTGTAGTTCATAAAGGCTGAAGGCGTGGGGTACCTCTTATCTGTTTTGGAGAGCCTCTAACATGTATCCGTTCTGTGGCCAGCTAGATATGAAAATAAAGTAAAATATAAGTTTCTTGTGATCCTAAAGAATGTATAGTGCTGTTATGGAAATCTCTAGATGTATGGCATCTCTCCAGAGGAAGAGAGCAAGGAATGCTACATAGATTAGTAATTATTTTATATCCAAGTGCCTTATTGGTATTAAAGCATGGCAAGAATGAAGCATTTAGAAATTCATTATCTGTCCAAACTTTACAACAGGAAGAGAGAATCCTTCTTTGATTTTATCTCAGTATGTCTTCAGTACTTTACTGTATTCATGCTCCTCTTGCGACACAAGCAGGCAGATAATAAGATCAGTGCTCACAGGAGAAGCATGGTTTTGATCCCTATGTCACCGGGGTTAAAGCTAACACCACTGATGACTGCCAAGTGCATCTAAATAAATGCATTCCATTCAGAATGGCTCAGCTTCTGCAGTCAGTAAATGATGATAGGATACCGTGCTGGGAGCTGCGACCTATTTGGAACATACAGAGTCATAGATTTAAAGACCCGAAGGGAGCATTATGATCATCTAGTCGAACCTCCTGCATAACACAGGGCAGATAATCTCATCCAATAATTTCTGTTTCAAGACCATAATTTATGTTTGAGTTACAGCATATCTTTTTAGATGTATTGACTGAAAGACCGCGAGTGGTGGAGAATCCACCATATTCCTTGGTAAATTGCTGCAATGACGAATTACTCTCATCAGAAGAAAACTGCAAAAAAATGCTGAGCACCAAGCAGTTCCCATTCAAGTCAATACTTTTGAAAATCAGGCCAGTATTTAGGTGACTAAATATTGACTTAAGAGCCTAACTTTCCAGAATGTGTGGTTAAAGTCTTGGCATATATTTAAAGGTGATGGTGTCCCTTTTAAGTATCTTAATGTTACTTTGTTTTAAACTCCCATTTGTCATATTATTCCACATATTGATATCACCTGTGAAGGATCAGGAACATTTCTTGATGTCAGTTAAGCTACTTGTGAAAATGTTTAACTGAAGTGGGGAAATAATTCTCATTTAGATAATATTTTAAGAAGGGGAAAAAGTCTTAAGTCTACATTTCCCTCCTTCACTTTGAACTATATACACACATGCATTACAGTATTTGAAAATAACCTTTCCAAATAAATGCTGTTTTCAAATGGTGGAAGTTATCATCAAGTAGTGTAGAACATTAATGTAGTTGTGCACTGGAAGTATCATAAGATGATGCAAGGCATAGAAGAACACAGTTAGAAAAAAATATGCTAAGAAATTCTCCTTTCTCTGTACTACTAAATGATTTAGAAGTGAACATGTTGGTAAAAGTCATCTTTTGGAATGACAAGGTGGGTGAGGTAATATCTTCTATTGGAACAACTTCTGTTGCTGAGAGAGACAAGCTTTTGAGTCTCACAGAGCTCTCCTTCAGGTCTGGGAAAGGTACTCAGAACCTCACAGCTAAATGCAGGATGGAACAGATTGTTCAGCATAAGTAGGTAGCACATATTCTAAGGGACCATTCAAGGTAGAGTGGCCCATTAACATCTCTGCAGTTTTAGGACAAAAATGGGGGTTAGTGGATTACAGATTGTTGTAATGAACCATAAATCCAGTGTGTCTGTTCAGTCCATGATTTTTGATATCTAGCAGAATTACTCCATTATGAATGTAAGTTCCCATGCTTGTCTTTTGAAAGTGTACACATTTCCTTTGAGGATGAGGACTGATGGTCAGATATAGAGTGATCGCTCTGTTCACCTCTAACCACCTAACCACAGGTGATATAGGGTTAGGGTGACCATATTTCCCAAAGGGAAATGGGACACCACATGGGGCTAGCCCGAGTCTTTACTCCCCACGCAGGGCTGGCCCAAGCTGCTCACCCACCCCCGCTCCTCCCTGCACAAGGCTGGGGCTGCCCTGCCCCATTCTCCCCTTGCAAGGCTGGGGCTGGCATCGCTGCTCTCGCAAACCCTGCCTGCCACCTGCCCAAGCCCTGCCCCCTCTGTGTGGGGGTGCCATTGCTGCTACCCCTCCATGTTCCTTCGCACCCCACTTTTTTGACTTGATCAGTTGGCAAGTGTAAATAGGACAAATGCCCATTTTTACCAAAAAAGTTGGGACGGCCAGGACAGGGCTTAAAAAAAGGACTATCTCGGCCAAAATGGGATGTATGGTTACCCTATATAGGGTAAAAAGAACAGGAGTACTTGTGGCACCTTAGAGACTAACAAATTTATTAGAGCATAAGCTTTCGTGGACTACAGCCCACTTCTTCGGATGCATATAGAATATATGTTCCATTCTATATGCATCCGAAGAAGTGGGCTGTAGTCCACGAAAGCTTATGCTCTAATAAATTTGTTAGTCTCTAAGGTGCCACAAGTACTCCTGTTCTTTTTGCGGATACAGACTAACACTGCTGCTACTCTGAAACCTATATAGGGTGTTTTTGTCTCTTATCATTTTCCTGTGTGAGTTCATTTGAGAGTGTAGTGATTGTCTGGTTTCACCCACAGAATTGCTATTGGGGCATTTAGTGCACTATGCTCTCATGAACTCTCACAGGAAAATGATAAAAGACAAATACACCCTTAAAATATGTGCTAACTACTTCTACTAAACAAATCTGTTCTATCTTGCATTTAGCTGTGACGCTCAGAGTACCTTTCCAAGACCTGAAGAAGAGCTCTGTGTGGCTCAAATGCTTGTTCCTCTCTCTAACAGAAGTTGGTCCAATAAAAAATATTCCCGCACTCATCTTGTCTCTCTAATATCCCGGAACAGACATGGCTACGACTATATCTTTTGGAATGGACAGAAAAGGCAGATGAAACTTTTGTATCAATTGGCTTTCATCCCCAGTTCCTTATAACAAGGTCTATTAGTACTTTGTTACCCTTACTTCCAATGACTTTTATTACTTTACTTTTCACTCTGTTCTCTGTAGCAGCCAATTGTAGTTGTGTAAGTGGAGATATCATCCAAATTCATAATCATGACCACTGTGTATCAAGCTTGTGGTGTCCTTCATTGAGATAAGACATCAAAAAATAAACAGTGATGATTGCTAAGTCCATGAATGATCAGAGTTTCCATGGATATATAACATCACCAGGGATCCTAGTTTTCCATGATTAAAATCCCCCCAAATTCTGTGATTAAAAAACCCATAACAATATTTTTTTCCACGATTAAAATGAAACGCTGAACTTTAGTTTCCTTAGCCAGAGGTATCAGCTGAACACAATGTTTTATTGATACACTGGAACCCCGTTTATCCAATCTAAATGGAACAGGGGCCACATTGGTTAATCAAAAATTCGGATAATCCGGAGAGCTTCAGATCCATGCAGCAGGACTCTTACTGTCAGCTGTGTGTGGTGGAGTTCGGGCTTCAGCTGTCAGCCCCAGCTTGGTTAATACGAAGAGACGGATAATGGAAACTCAGATAAATGGGGTTCTACTGTATATTTTTTTTATTTTTTCACAAAATGTAAAAACTAAAGATTCTCTGTAAAAATGCAAATTCTGCATTTTTCCATAGCAAATGGATTTATTGGATTCCTAAATATCAGTCATCACAAAATAACAAAGGACATATTGGAGGACTAGGTGAGATATGATATCCTGCCTGTACACATCAGGCATTCTATAAATCGGTGCAGTTTTGAATGCACTGTTGCTACATTAGGTGTTAGAAATGTGATTTTAATTTCAACTAATTTTAAATGTTTTTTTACTTTTCTAAAGACCAAATTTTCAAGTGTGGATGTTTGAATTTTGCCAGCAAAACCTGCATTTTTGTGTAAAATCCAGGTATGTTAACAGCATGATACTTAGAATCTTGATCTAGCGAAGCACTTAAACAAGTAGTCAGTGGACTTACTCTTGTTCGTAACATTAGGCATGTATTTTCTGTTTCTTTCTTCTAGCCTTTTTTGGCTTTTTTGGTCAATAGCCATAAAACTACTACTTGAGGACAAATGTATTTGGTTGCCATCTTCCAACTATCTGTCTTATAAAGTGGTGTTTTTTCTCATCTGCTTTTCAGTTAGCTTTTGGAGATTATTCCAATAATGTTTGTTTCTCCATTTCTCCCTTGCAGTAGTGAAATTATGAAGACTGCCAGTGGTGCAAATAGAAATAATTTCTTGCCATTAGGCTGCAAGGGACACAAAGGAGGAGGAGGGGCACGTGACTCTTTCCCGTCCAGGGCCCCCTTGCTCTCCTGTCCCCTCCCCATAATCCACATCCATCCTACGTTACCTGGGAGGGGGGTTCTGTCCTCCTCCAGCTGCGCCAAAGACTTCTGCTGTACATACCGCAGGCAAGGGAGGACTCAGGAGATGCAGCTTCATGGAAAGGCTGGGGGCTGGGCTGGGGGTGGTACAGCTGCACCGAAGGAGCTGCTGGTGTGGGGCTGCTCGGTGGCCTTTCTTTCACTCTTTCACTGCTGCGGGTCCTGGGAGAGCCCTGAACCGCATGGCTATCCCAGGAACCGCAGCGGCAAAAGGAGCAGAACGTGCAGCTCCTCCGGCAGGGCTGCTGTACAGACTCCATGCAGGAGGACTCAGAAGACACAGCTGCGTGGAAGGACTGGGAGCGGGATCCTCCTGTGTCTTTCCGGTATGCCGTATCAGCTATAAATATCTTACTGGTTCGGCGTACCGTACCACTGTACTTGCACCACTGAAGGCCGCCATTAGACACTATTTCCACAGTGGCTATTCTGCATGTTTAATTGCAGTTCCATTAATTAGAAGTTTTCTTTGTGACTTCTAGTGATGTTGAATCCAGCATTTGATCATTTGGACAGAAAGCCTTAATTTGGCCTGCCTCATAATTCGTAAGCACTTAGGAACTGCATGCACTGCATTGTTGCGTTTCTGTAATGACACATTTGATGTTTTGGGTATGTTGACAGAGTTACAATATGCATCTCTCTCTTTCATTTGTAAAAGGAAACTTAATTATTCAGCTGTTCTTCAGGGTAGAAAATGGGAAGAAACCCAGTGTTCCATCCACCGAATACTGATAACGGAATCCATACTGAGGATTTACCTGGAGCTGTAAAGAACTGCTTGTATCTGGCTTTCTTTTTAGGAGTAGTTATGAATGTGTATGTGGTGTTCGTGATGTTTTTTTATATAACAGTTGCAACAAGGTTGTTTACATTGCTGACATTTTTCATCCAAACACCTCTGGCATGTTTTGCAGATTGGCTTCACAAATGACATGCACTGCATTCAGCAGCATGTGTGTTAGGCTTTTTCTCCTGTGGCACTTACTTACGTATGCACATTTGTCTGTCATGGACACGAACACCTTTGTGTAAGGAATATCTGACTCAGTAGTATTTGCAGCATTGCTTTGGAAGCAGTTTTATCATATGTGGCTTCCATCATTACACATCCTCAATATTAACATCTTTGAAATGATAATATTAAGTAGTAGTTACTTTAACACAGAAAACTGCCAAAAACTGTTTAGGTAACTTTGTTTGTTTTACATCAGTAGCCTGCTAGTCAAAGACTTTAGGTAGACATTCAGAACCCAACCACTGATATGTTAGTGTGAACCCCTTCCCCAATAGAGGTTTGTTTTGCCTCCAGGTGGGGATGCTGAATTGTGTTATTCAGAGCACTAAATACCATGTTAATTAATGTTTTCATCAAATTTAAAAGAGCTACTTTTCCTGTTTGGCATAATCACAATATGATAACTTTCATAGTCTTGTGTTTTTTTTTTCCATAGAGCAGGTTGCAGAAGTATCTAACTTTCTCTTTTCAGTACAGTACAATATTATTAGTTGACAGTCACATGAGCTTTTCTTTTATAACTATCTGGAATATCTCTGCTTTATACTGCAGAGATCAAAAATAGGTAGAAAAGATTTCATTAAAAATTCGCTTTAGCCCCTTGAAAATATGTTCCCTGTATAGTTAGCTTCTTTAAAGTCTTTCAGGCTTGTCTTCAGAAGCAGATCCTCTAGGCAAGCAGGGTAACCTGGCCTTGCTTAATTTCCAAAGGATTAAACCATTCAGGAGTATGAGAAACTGAAGAAACCCCAAAATTTAGGAGACACTCCCTGCCTTCCTTGTCCCTCTCCTTTTGCTTTCACCAACCTTACTTGGAGAGAACTATATTATTTGTTAATTTAGTACTGGCTTTCTTAGGTGTGTTGGGATGAGTTGAGGTCCTTTAAGTTTTTCATGTTTTTTTCATCTTCTTGCTTCTGGAGTATTTATCTCTTCTCTGGGCAGCAGGAAAGAAGGAACTTGCCTTGCAGATTAGATTGTTAGGAGCAGGAGACAGAAAAAAACAACAACACAAGAATTTAGGGAAACCATCCTTCTATGAGAAAACAATACTGTTCTCTTCAGGATATATGGTCTCTTTTTTCCTAGTCTTCTGTTATGGTGGGGTTTTTTTCCTTCCTTACCTTCTCACATCATATCTCAGTAGTCTCATTAGGCTCAGTTTGAAGGCATGTCTACAAACTTAAGTCTACAAACATTCGCCCTATGTTATGTTGTCTTATAGCCACCTCAGTAATTACTGCAGTGGTTCATGTCCACACTAACCTCCTTCTAGCGGTGGTGAGTGTTCTCACCAGGAGTGCTTCCAGTGACTTGAGAGCTTGGGCTCTCAGCTCCCCGCCTAAAGACTGGCTGCCCCCCTGCTCCTGGGTTAGAACACAGCAGTTGCCCGGGCTCTCAGCGCGGAGTTCTGTACCTGGAGCCTGGGTGCAGGCAGGTTCCCAGTAGGGAGTGGGGAGCTGGACACCTCGGTGCAGCTGGGTGCAGGGAGCTCGGGAAGCAGCGTGGCTGGGAGTGGGGAACCTGGACCCCGGGGGGTAGCCTGAATCCGACTGGGGAGCCAGGGCAACAGCCTGGTTCCGAGTGGGGAGCCCAGTGGGCAACTGGGCTCTAGTTGGAGCCCCCCACCCATCCCGTGGTGACAGCCCAAGCTGTGAGCAGCTTTCTTATCAATTTCACGCTCCAGCATGGAGCCCTGAAATAGATAAGAATGACTGCCAACAGCTGATGTAAGTAACCCACAGTATACAGACTCTGCGTCGCCCTAGCTATACCGACATAAGCCCTACGCCTCTCGTGGAGGTGAAGTAGTTATTATGTCGACATAATAGGACACTTACGTTGGTGGAAGCAAGGCTGTAGTGTGTACCCTGACATAATTAGGTTGACGTAAGCTGCCCAAGTATAGATTATAACCAGGTCCACCCACATCTGCCTCCTTCATTCGCAGCCCATCATCAATTAAATCAGTTGCTCAATCACATCAGCATTTCTCAAGCTTTTCTTTTTATTTATTCAGTAAGCAACTAATTAAAATTTCACATTTATTTTCTGACAGCAAAATTAAATATTGAATTTCACATTTGTTGTCAAATCTGTGATAATACTGGTTTTCTAAAGCAGGAATGTGAACAACAGAAGTAAAGAACTTGTTTAGTATTGTAATTGACTAGTAAAGTTATATTTTATTAAATATTAATCTGCACACCAGGGAATGGTGAGATAAGTTCTGGTTCTCAGCAAGCATTCAAAACAAAAAGCTGTGTGGGTTGACTTTATCCTTTTACAATACTGTATTCTAGAAGTATATTAAGTATTATCACAAGCTAAGATAAGTACATTTTGTGCAGTAAGATCTTTGCTTTTTTTACTTCGTGTGTTCACTTTCTAACAATTCAGTAATTCACTGTAGGCTTTCTAGTCATTAGTGTGAGTTAGAATGGTTCTTCTATATTTTATTTGACTGGTGTTTTATTTTTTTATCCTGACTAGTTCTTTTATATTTTCTGTATCTGATCTATAAACAGACTCCTCAAGTGTCAAACCAACATTCTCTGTTGATATATTGTAAACAAAAATTAACCCAGGTTGCATGGGAGCTACTCTCTTTTTGATTTATAGCTGCCTAGATGGTCTCAGGGCGGTGGTTATCTGTAAATTATATTGGGGGTAGAAATTATCAGGCACCAGTGTATGGTGGATGGATGAATGATGTCTACTCTTAGAGATATTAACCAGATCCTCTCCCCAATAAAGACTAATAACTCAGATTTTTAAACAGTCTTCATGACAGATGGGGGCATAGAGGAGAGTGCATCAACACTAATTAAGAATGTTGACTCTATGTTCGCCTTAGCCATGATTAATTGATCTTGGAGTGCTATCTCTGAGCAGGAAATGATGTGCTGTTACATTGTGAAGTTTAAAGGTTATATTTTAGTGTAGCCTTTAACTTGCATTCACACAAACCACAATCTTATTACCTATCTTATCTGACCACAGAAAAAGAAACATTTTCCAGTTTACATATGAATGTTTGGCTTTACAGTGCACTCATGTGAATCCTTTCTGTGTCAGGGCTTTCCTGGTCTACTTTGGGTCCAGTTATTGCCTCAGTTTCCCTTTCTTCCCCAGCTAATCAAACTTCAAAATATGGGTATTTTCTCAGTAACCTTTCCCTTCTGGGAGACTGGCTTGTTTAATAAAAAGAGCACAGATCTTCCACCAACCTTTCGAGCTGGCTCCTGTTCCCTTTAGGCTTGCACTCCACAGATTCTCTGCCTGGGAACAAAGGAGAGTCTCTGTGTAGAGCAGTTCACACAATCCTCCTGCTCATTTGAGTTTCTCCTGAACGAACTCAGCCTAGTCTTATACCCCACAGCAGGCCTGTTCCTAGGCCAGGTCTACAGTGACCAGATCTGCACTGACAAAGTTTTGTCAGCTTAGCTCTGTGGGTCTGGGGTGCCAAAAAATACCCTAGCCAAACAGAACTATGCCAGCAAACCCTTCCAGTGTAGATGCAGCTATGGCAACAGAAGAGTGCTTCTGTTGGCCTAACTAATGTTTTTCGGGGAGGTGGTATAACTATACTGATAATAAAACTCCTTCTTATCAGCATGTGTTGTTTGCTCTGCTCGTATAACTATACCGGTATAGATGTATCAGCGAAGCACGGATAGTGTAGATAAGCCCCTATTCACATGCTTCCATCATATGACCCCTGGATTGAGAGATCAACTAGTCAAAGGTGAGGCCGAACCCATGACTCCCTTCAAGGTCCAGCTTACCCTATGATATAGCCCATCTGACAAGTTGTTTGTGTAGATCTAGAATGTTTTAAATTGTGTTGAATAATCATCCCTACACAAACGGAAGATTATTAGGAAAATCCCACATTCCCTGCATGTTGTTTTGTTTTGGTGGTGAGTTTGCCTTTAACATCTAAAGAATCATTCAAGACAATGAAAGAAAAAAATGTCCGATGAAAGTAGCCTTTTATGCAAAGTTCTAAAATATTTGCAGCTCAATTCATGAATACGTTCTTCATTAGGTTAAGGATATGGGGAAATTAAAACCATATTTTTAAAACAAATTTCTTTACTTATGTTACCGAAAATGCATCAGAAGGGACACCTAAGTGGCATGGTCCTGACCCTAAGTTCTACTTGGTGCTGCAAAGGGGGATAGATGTTGTGGCACTGCTGGCTGACTGCACTGCCAAAGCGGTCATGGTACTACCACAGTCAAATTGCCATTGTTGGCAGGAGAGCTTTGAGGGTGCTATTTGCAATATGTTAGAGATAATAGTTGCCCTGGCTTGAACCACCCCTTTTGGAGGGACTGGATCAAGCGCAGTCTGAACTACAAGTTCATCCCTTCATTAGCTAGCCAAGCATACAGCAGGTTGTGTAAGATAGAGGAAGTTGTGGGTATTGATGTATAGTTCTGTAATGTCTACATAGATATACTCCATGAGCTGTGAAGTGGGAATATGACAGGGAGAGGGCCCCCAGGATGTATCAAAGAACCTGGATGTGTGTACCAAAAGGGTAATCAGGTCCTGGACTTAATACCTACACGTTTATCTATGTGGACAAATGTACATGGTGTATCTGATCTCAGGGGGGAGCCCAGGTTCTACTCATAGCCCCCATCCAGAGTCCTTCTTGATGTTAGCTGGGAAGCCAGAATGGAGACATATCTGCTAGACCATCCACTATGCTAAATAGCGATTTCACTTTCCTTTTAGTCTCTTCCAAGGTCGAAGATGATTCTAGGGCGGTTAGCTATGATGGCAGATCCTAGAGTTTTGGCAGTTCTTTGCCTGTGAAGGCCCCATGATGTGGCAGCAGCCATAGCCAGGAACAGAGCAGCATAGGGATGCAACCTGTCAGTACTGTAGCAAAATGTGGCTGCGTCAACTCATTGCCATCTTTATGGGCATTGCCTGTGAAGTCCAAGGCCATTTCTGACAGGAGTAGGTGGGATGAGTCTATAGTAAGCCTGCTCTTTGGCTTGCTGGGAACTGCACTTCAAGCTTCAGCCACTGAGCTGAAGCTGACATATATATTTATAGCTATATAAATTAGTTGGACTCCAGAGATAACGGTATAATTCCATTCAGGACTGTGGACTTGCACTCATGCCAGGTGAATCTGATTTATGGAATATAATATTGCATAGGCTACAAGTGGAAATGAGTGTCTTCTAAACCTATTCCTATGTTGCTATCGGGGGGCCAGGGGCACCAGACCATTTTGGGAGCATGACAAGACTAGCAGAACTTTTGTAAGTCACCACTGAGATGCATTAACAGAGTTAAGTGAGGAAGCTTGCACACTGCTTGTCTGCACTAAACTCCAGATAGTACGTTGTTTTTCGCTTTCACTCAGAATTCAAGAGGAAAAGAGTAGGCAGTTAAAAGAGTGGAATTAAATGAGCCCTACTGGCAAACGACTACCATGTTACACTTTCTTTTGCTTATGAGGATAGAAACAACAAACTTGATTGATTTTCCCCCAGTTAAAAATCTTTAGGTCAAATTATTTGTGCTGTTTTATTTGTGCACGTATGTTCTGCCTCCAAAGGACAACAGAAATTAGATAGTCAGGTTCAAAGTCTAACAGAATACTGTTACTGTAACTGGGAGCTCAGATACCACTGTGGTGAGTGCTACAAAAATACCAATAAATAAAAAATTACCATACAGTAATAGTTATGCTTAAATGTAGAGAACATGCCATTGAAAATTGCAAGTAATAATACATTATTTGAATACAAAGGTTAGAACAGTGTGCATATCCTCTTTTTATAATAATACACAAATAAAATGCTGAGAGATCATGTACTATTGCCACGGATTCTGTCTGTAGTTTATTTAGCAATGTGGACATATGTCTAATAAAAAAAAGATGCTGCATAAGCCATAGTTCAGGCTGAATGTGCTTCTGTTTTTGGTTTAGGTAGAAATGTTTTTTCTGGCTGCGTCCTTCATACTTAGGTCTTCTTACAACAAATGGAAAGCCCTTAATTGTACCTCAGGGAATAGTTAATGTACAGTGGACATATGGTGGACAAAAGCTGAGTCTAGTAAATGAAATAAAATTATAAACAGAAAATGTGTGAATGTCTGCACAGTCTGACAGCTATGCAAGATATTGTGCTGTCTGAGTAGCTTATTTAAAATTAATTTGCAATTCTTTTCTACTAGTAGGTAAGTTTACTCATGCAGCTTAAAATACATCAACATAACTTCTAGAAATTAATTTTGTATCTGTTTTATTTGATTAAAAGAAAAATGCTAAGAAGTTTTTCAAAGGCATAGAGTATGCACATTCATTCTTTCTAAAGTTTGGCTTCTCTACCATGTGACATAAATACAGTGTGATTTCACCAATGGAAATTAGACTTCTTGCATTTATGAAAAAGTTACAACATTTGATTGGGGGCATCAGCATTAACCCTGAACAGCTCTTGGTCTTTATGGATTCAAGCATTATATGTGGTTGCACTGCTCCAGCAAAAGGTTAAGTATTAATGGAAAATGTTCACAGCTCTTTTACTCAAAGAAAACATGTTACTTGTAAGTTTTCTTTTGATTTTACTTTTACAGTTACATTGAATGTCTTCATTCATTTAGCCATCCATAAAGCAAATATTGTTGCACATGCAGTGGATAATAAGTCTTTTTAGGACTACTTGTGTGGTATGTCACAGATCATTAACTGCAAGTAACCACCTGACTTGAGGGAAGTCTGGAAGCATCATTACAGTGAAATAAGCTTTTATTTCTGTATCACTGCAGCACATTGATTTGTAGGAATGTCTCCATTAGCTACTGTGGAAATATATTCTTATATATTATCAGTGAGGAAAGCTGATGATAGAGGATAACCAATGTTCAAGTGTGAAAAGGACGTTAATATCAGACTTTTGGACAAAGTAGGAAAAAAATGCTATTATAGCATTCTTTTTTTATTCAAGAACTAGATATCATTCAGTAAATAATTGTTTTTGTAATTATTTCTTAACCAGTGGTTAAAATCAAGACTTGTAATAAACTACAGAAGGAATGGTACAATGTTTATGCATACACTCTAACTTCATCTGATTTGTGTACACTAAATGATTGTTTACTATGCGGTGGGCAGATTGGAGGGGGGTGAGTGTGGGTGGGTGGGTGGGAGATGGAGGAGGGAGAATTACCATCCTGTTCAGTAAGGAAAACTTAAACATCTCCCAGTTAGATTTGACTTGACTGAAAAAGTTAAGAATTTTATTTGAGATGTTCTTTAAATTAATTTCATCCTAGCTTAGAAGCAACTGAATGTAACTGATAGAAGTTTGGGATTCTGAAACATGAGTTTGGCTACTAAAATATTTTAGGCATACCAGTGGTTTGAGCATTGGCCTGCTAAACCCAGGGTTGTGAGTTCAGTCCTTGAGAGGACCATTTAGGGACCTGGGGCAAAAATCTGTCTGGGGATTGGTCCTGCTTTGAGCAGGGGGTTGGACTAGATGACCTCCTGAGGCCCTTCCAACCCTGACATTCAATGATTCTATGATTCTACCTCTGATCAGTGGAGATTTTGTGACAGTTAAAACTAAGGTAACAGATTTTTGTGTGTTATCTTGCTGAACTTCACTACTGTTTTTCAAAGTAAAATATAATTTGCTGTCAGATTCTTGAGGAGCACAAGACAGCAGAAGGGCGGCTAATCTTAAAGAAAATTGGAATTTGTTTCTGCCAGCTGGAAAACATGAACTAAAATGTGCAGATTTGTGAAGGGGGAATTAAAAAGTTAAAAGAGTTGGTAATTAGAGTTTCCCTTGGACAGCCTCAATCTTGTGTGTTAGTTTTTTTTTTTTTTTATTCAGAATTATCTGAGACTGGTTACTTTTTTAAGAGAGAGTTATCATTGCAACCTCTGTATCACATAGTATGTATGTCACCACTGAGGTATAATGTGATTTATTAGAAGAACTTTTATTTGCCCCAGTGTGATATTTGTCCCCAGTGTACACAACCACATTTTTAAATAGTCTTATTATATGAGGGAAAACCAACCCTTACAATAAACATTTTTCAGGGTATATTTTGAACTCTTCAACATTTTGCTTGATTTTCTATTATATGTATGTGTAGTGTGTGTGTGTGTGTGTGTGTGTGTGTATATATATATATAAAAAAATATACCGGTGTGTGTGTGTGTATGTATGTATATACCGGTATATATTTTGTTACATGAATTGTTCAGGGGCAAATTACAGCTAAAATTTTAGCATTTTCAGTGTGCATGCACTGGTTCATTTTGTGGTTTCTGTTGCTAATAGCCAAACTGTGTAGGCAAATAGTAAATATATTTTTGTTGGATTTCTCTTCTCTTCTCTTAAAATTAAAAGTGATAGGCAATTCTGTAGAAAAATGGGTGAACATTATGGTCTCAATCTTGCAATTTGGATTTGCATGGAGTCCCATTGAAACCTGAGCAGATCCAGTTGTGGATCAGGACCTAGAGTTGTAGAGTGAAGCTCTCAATTCAGGAGGTACACCATCTTATCCTTGTTCCTTGTGTGTATGTCTTACGATCCAGTCTTTGATCTCTCTCATTTCAATGTGCAGATTAGATGGTGTGTAGCTGGAGTTCTAATTAAAGGAAAGTGGGGAGGTTGTGGTGGTGATGAGTATTGGTATAGTTCCAGGCTCCACTCACAAACATAGCTCCATCCGCCTGGTACACTAAGATGAGATGTCACTCTCAATAGATTATGCATAATTTCACAATACGATCATGTGTGCTCTTCTAAACTTTGCTTGGCTCCTCCTCGGTGGATCTTGAATGTCCCCCTGGGCTTTATGAGCTTGAATCCCTTTGGGTGGGACTTTCATACCTTACTGAGTTCTCCATATGCTGTGGGGTGGGATTCCTCCTAGGTGAGGCTTGGATGCTAACAGAGAACTTCCCCTTCCTTCTGCCTTGTTTACTTCACAGGTCAGATTGAGGAAAAAATTAAGTGGTGGTATTTTTCCATGCACTACTCATTTGTGAAACAAACAAACAAAAACAGGTACTACTCTCTAGATTTTGCTGATCTCTATAATATGATCATCCCTCTCCTGTTTTAACACCTCACTGAGATGACTGGGGTTGTTCACACCTCTCTGCTATTGTTTCAGGATTACAGGCAGATACTCTTGTTTTAGTTATGGTTGCTTTATATTTTTCAAGGATATTTTCCCAGTCATAAGGGCTGGAAACTGTTTTTTTTTAATGAGGGAGCTGAGATTCTGTAGCTCATGATGCTAATCTCAAAAATAAATATCATTTCACCAAACCTTCACAAGCTGGGCCAGTTTGATCTCTGGTGTGTAGTGAATGAGGAAAGGGTCTGACTCTAATTTAAAATAACCTATTAAAGCAGAAAAGAGGAACCCTTCAGATAATGAAATTCCTGTTTCTAGAAGTATTAAAATATATTTTCTCTACTGAAATTTCATTATATATTTTACCAATTTGTTAATATATCCCCATTCATTTGAAAATATTACTTTTGTCTTTTACTGCTTACTGAGCGTACTTTGCCTCATTTATGGTAAAATTCCCATGGGATGTAAGTGATACATAAGCTTTGTGCTGGCCCTCTGTACAAGAGAGAATTTTGCCCTTGCTGCACACTAGTCCATCCATGAGCAGTAACCACCCTGCCTCATTCATTGTTTAGGGACTCTGTGATACAGTGAAGAGTCATCTCTCATTCACTGCACAGCTGGGCCTTGTTCACTGCACACTTGTTGACCCACCGATCTGAAGGACAAATTTGGATCTTGGTTATACAGGTGTTAATTTGGAATAAAACCAGAGACTTAAATTGAATAACGTCAGATTTACACTCATGCAAATCTGTGGCCAAGAATGATCCTTTGGATTCTTGCCTCATGCATCACAGAACCCTAGCTCATTTGCTGGGCATCTTGCAGTCTGTGCACTGAATGAGGCATAGCAAATCCAATAATTTTATTGATATCATCACATACTGAGTCTTTTGTAATATGTATATACACAAGGGAGCAGAATTATTGTTAACATTGCTGCTTTCTGAGTTTTGGGTGCTTAACTCTTCAGCCTAAACATTTATATTTGTATTACATTAGCACTTGGAAGCACCAACCAAGATCGCTGCCCTCTTGTGCTAGGTGCTATATAAACATATAGTAACAGTCTGTCCCAGTTTGAAAGAGTTTATAATCTAAATAGACCAGACAGCTGAAGGTGAGAGGAGACAGAGTCACAGTGAGATGAAACTATTTGTGGAAGACTTGCTTGTGGAAAAAATAGTATGTGGCCATGTAAATAAAGATTGTATCATAATACATATGCAGAAAGAGGCTGAATTAAGATTTAGTGGGCAACCTTAATTCTGGCAGTCTTAACTGCCCCATTTCTTAACTTTTGAATGCTTGATTTTGCAACCTTAACTGTCTTTTAATATATATGTATTTTTATGTAATAGATATAATTTCTCCATATAAGGTCAGATTGTCATGGACCTTGGGTTTTTTTCCTCCATGCAGCCTGGAGTGTGAATTGCCTGCGAGGATTGGTTGAGGATATCCTACCTAATCATTGCAGGGTCCTTGGACATTGGTGGCACCTCAGTCTCCCCTGTTCTCTGGCTGCAGCACACAAGAGTTTTATCTCCTGAGGATTGAAATGCTTTAGTCTATCTCGTCATTGGGCTCAATTTAGGGGTACCTGGGTGAAATTTAATGACCTGTGATAGACAGGAGGCCAGGCCAGATGATGTAATGGTCCTTTCTGGCTTTAAACTGTATGAAATACATTTTAAGTCTGTTATATAGACATAGTGTAAAAAGTAAAATTCTAATATATATTGTTTCTTTGTTATCAAAAGAAAAGAACAGAGACCCTCAGTTATTAAACATCTATTTTTAAGAACTTGCAGAATAGAGCTCTTTGAAATGTTCCCACTACTTCATTCTCACTAACTACTTGATTCTGACCAACAGGGAGGAATTGGAGTCAAAGGAATGTGGAGTGCAATTTGGGTGAAAGTGATCATGAAATGTTAGATTTTATGATTCTAAGGAAAGAAAGGAGACGAATAAGGACAATGGACTTAAAAAAAAGCAGACTTTAACAAACTCAGAGAACTGGCAGGTAATGTCTCATGGGAAAAAAATCTAAGTGATAAAAGGAGATCAGGACAGCTGGCAGTTTCTCAAAGAGACGGTATTAAAGGCACTACAACAAACTATCCCAATGAGAAGGAGAGAGAGGAAGAATAGTAAGAGGCCAATATGACTCCATCAGGAGCTCTTTATTGACCTGAAAATCAAAAATGAATCCTACAAAAAGTGGAAACACAGACGAATTGCTAAGGAGGAGTACAAAATAATAGCATAGAATCATAGAATATTAGGGTTGGAAGAGACCTCAGGAGGTCATTTAGTCCAATCCCCTGCTCAAAGCAGGACCAACACCAACTAAATCATCCCAGCCAGGGATGAGCACATAGGGACAAAATCAGAAAGACTAAGACACTAAATGAGTTATATGTAGGAAGGAACATAAAAGGCATTAAGAAGAGAGGTTCTTTAAAATACATCAAGAGAAAGATGAAGAAAAATGTAGGTCCTTTGCTTAGCAGGGAAGGAGAGCTAATAACTGATGTCTTCAAGAAGGCTGAGGTGTTTAATGCCTATTTTATGTCTATTTTGCTTCAGTCTTCACTGAAAAGCTTTAATTGTTACCAGAAACTCAACATCATTATTAAAAACAAAGGGTAAGGAACACAAGTCAAAATAGGGTATGAACAAGAATTGGAGAAGGGCAAAAATAGTTACTATCTTTTAAAATTGAACAAAGAGTACCTGGGAATTATAGATCAGTCAACGTAACTTGGATACCTGGAAAGATAGTGGAACAGATTATTGAACAGTTTGTAAGCATCTGAAGGATAATAGGGTTATAAAGAACATAGGAACCTTGGGTGCTCCGGGGCTGGAGCACCCATGGGGGAAAAAAGGGGATGCTCAGCACCCACCGGCAGCCCTGCGGATCAGCTCTTTCCCCTCCCTCCTAGCATCTCCCGCCTGCCACAATCAGCTGTTAAGCAGTGTGCAGGAGGTGCTGGGGCAGAGGGGGCGGAACAGGGTGGGAAGAGGTGGGGTGGGGCTTTGGGGGAAGGGTAGGAGTGGGGGTGGGGTCTGGGTTGGGGGAGGGGTTGAGCCACCCCTAGGAAATGAGGAAGGAATAGCCAGCATGGATTAGTCAAGAGCAAATCATGCCAAACCAACCTAATGTCTTTCTTTGACAGTGTTACTGGCCTAGTATGGACAGAGGGAAGCAATAGATATGATACATCTTGATATTAATAAGGCTTTTGACACAATTCCACATGATATTCTCATAAGCAAACTAGGGACATGTGCTCTAGATGAAATTACTGGAAGGTGGGTACACAGCTGGCTGAAAGAACATAATGGATCACAAGTTGAATAGCAGCAGTATGGTGCAGTTGTGAAGAAGACTAATGTCATTCTGGGGTGTATTAACAGGAGTGTTTTCTTGCTGTACTTGGTACTGGTGAGGTCACAGCTGGAGTACTGTGTCCAGTTCTGTCCATCACACTTCAGGAAAGATGTGGATAAACTGGAAAGAGTCCAGAAGAGAGCAACAAAAATGATAAAAGGTTTAGAAAACCTGACTTTTGAGGAAAGATTCAAAACTGAGCATGTTTAGACTGGAGGAAAGAAGACTGGAGGGGCACCTGATAAGTCTTCAAATATGTGAAGAACTGTTAAAAAGAGGATTGTAATCAGTTCTCTATGTCCCCTGAAGGTAAGGCAAGAAGTCTAATCACAGCAAAGGAGATTTAGGTTAGATACTAGGAAAAACACTCCAACTTATAAGATAATTAAGCTCTGGAATAGACTTCCAAGGGAGCTTGTTCAGTCCTCTCACTGGAGGTTTTTAAGAACAGGTTGGACAAACACCTTGCAGTGATGGTCTGGGTTTACTTGGTCCTGCCTTAGCATAGGGAGCTGAACTTTGACTTCTTGAGGTCCCTTCCAGCCCTACATTTCTATGATTCTGTGATTCTTCCCTCTCTAATGCTACAATATATGGGAGTTATTAGTCAAACTCTAAAGTACAGCTGGTTAGAAAAGTCTTCTCTTCTCCCCCCCACCCCAACCTTTCCCCCCCCCACAGAAAATGTTGACTTTTTGATAGAAATTCAAAAGCCAACGTATTTGGATCATGAGCTAAAGTACTTAGGATTCAGATATGCCACCACAATGTCTCATGGGAATGTAGTTCAAGCGCCTTGTGTACTCAGTCTTCTCCATAGGCTGGACTCCAACACCATAGGCTGGACTCCCTGGTCAGACTACATCTCCCAAGATGCACCACAGTCTCCCCTCTTAGTTGGAGAGATGGTGCAACCTGAGAATGGCTGTGGTTCATTATGGGAGATGGAGTCCAGTGGGGGAACCCAACCCGTAGCTGAAAATGGGGATATGAGGCATTTCCAAACCAAATGTTGGTTTTTGACCAAAAACATTTCAGGCATTGTTTTTTGATGAAAAAATGCAAATTTCTTTTGAAAGTAGCCTCTTCTTTCCCCTCCCAATTGTTATATGTAGAACTTCAGAGTTATGAACCGACCTCATTTGGAATTGGAAGTACACAATCAGGTAGTATCAGAGACACACACAAAAAAAGGCAAATACAGTACAGTACTGTGTTAAATGTAAACTACTAAAAAAAAATAAAGGGAAAGTTTAAAAAAAAAAAGATTTGAAAAAGTAAGGAAACTGCTTCCATGCTTGTTTCATTTAAATTCAGATGTTTAAAAGCAGCGTTTTTCTTCTGCATAGTAAAGTTTCAAAGCTCTATTAAGTCAATGATCAGTTGTAAACTTTTGAAAGAACAATCATAACATTTTGTTCAGAATTATGTACAACTTCAATTCCTGAGGTGTTCGTAACTCTGAGGTTCTACTGTAGTTGAAATTCATTTTCAGTTTCAGAAAAAGTTTTGACAGAAAGATTCTGATCCGCCCAACTCTAAGAGTGTGTGTGACAGATATTGCAACCACATACAGTATCTTTGGGGAGCACATTGTATTTTATATTTAAAGCTTGAAAACCTCAAAAAATTATATTGAAATGGACCAGATAATATGAGCTGTAGAATATTCATAGCCCTTTGTACCAATACAGGAGATGTGTACTTGTGTGTGACAGTGTTAAATCATCCGTTGGACTGAATCAACATTAGAATGAGTAGGCAGTGTCCATGGTAGAGACATTTGACTTAGATCCATTGTTCCATTTAAAACATAGTACCATGTTTGCAGATGTCAGAATCAAAATGCCCTGTATTTGCTGATAAAGATGGGAGGTAGGGAGAAGGAATCAGCACATCCATAGGTGCTGTATAATTCTGTGGTGTTAATAAAGGTACTGTCTCAAGTTCTTAAGTATTGTCAACAATTTTGTCATAGTACCATTTAGGAAATGTTCATGGTGCTGCAAAGGGATTTCTAGAAGCCCTACTTTTGGAGATGCAGGAGGGTATTAATTTAATATATCATTGCACACGTGCAGCCCCATGCTGTCTAAGGGTATTTGGATTTTACTGGAACTTGTTCATTCCATCCCTAACTTTATTAGTTGTAACTTTTCTAAAGAAAAGGGAAAAATTTGAAATAACTCATTGAAATAATAAACCTTAACTTTTATGAAAGCCTATAATTTGAACTCCACCACATTCACCATTTTGAATAATGGTTCCTGATGGATATCCATTGTGATGAACTGTGAGGAGAAAATCGTAGTTTGTTTTTTAAAGGAAATTAAATAAAGGAATAGTCTTTGTAAAGAGAAATTTGAATTGCCAGATAGTACTCCAATTACCAAATAATTAATTTTCGTATGTTGTCTTTCTGGTAAAAATCTATAAACTATAGCTTAAGAGGAGACTTCCAGTTTGAGAGCAGGGTCGGGCAAAACTGTTTTCAGAGAATTGAGTAGTTATTGGGGTAGTTGCATATTTCAAGTGGTTGATCACTAGGGCAATAATGTAGGTTTCTGAGCACAGCCAGTACTTTTTCCAGCTGCTTTATAGTGATATCTTGAAGCTTAAAATGTAATCTATATGGGTAAGCCACAAAAGCCACTCTATATTAAAGCAGACTCTGACAGTAAATCAGCTGAACAGCTGGCAACACTACTAACTCATAAACTTATTTATTAAAAAAACTAAACAGGAGAATTATATTAAAAAGAGAGGAATATGTTCTACCAGACCAGTGGATATATCTTAAAACCTGGAAAGTGCTCTAGATTAAGGGCCCAATTTATGAACATCTGTTCTGGCATGAGATTCTCATGTTCTTTACAATAAAAGTGTGAAACATGTTTCCCCCATACTAATCATGCTTTTATGCAGTTCATAAAACTCCTATTCAGCCCTGTGCAACTGGGCCTCTTTGCTTTACACACTTGCTAGAGTAATTACTCTACTGAAGAGTAAGTACTATAGCAACTTCATAATCCCATGGTATACAGTTATCCTCACATGTTCCAAGAAGTCATATTGGCATACAAAGCAGTAAATGAACATTTAATTTTCTTTCACATGTTTAAATTTAAAGGAAAGCACTGAAGTAATAATGGAAACAGGTCACTGGAGAGTAAGGGGAACAGATAAATGTCTTTAAATAATCACAAAGTCCCTTAAAACAGAAAATATTCAGAAATAAGTTACATTTTCTTTGAATCATGGCATACCCTCCCTTGGACAATGACTGTTAACTCATTTTATATCTCATTCCTGTTGGTAAATTATCATATCATGCTTATTCAGGTTAATTTTTTTAACTTTATATTTGGATGATGTCCACACTGAACTTTTTTTTATTAGTTTTTATTTTTTTTAAACTATTGGTGCTCCGGCTGCATTCTGGTTTGGAGCAAACCCTGTGTCTTGGTGCATAAATGGAATGGAGCCTTTCAGGGCAGCCCAATCATGGCCTCCAGAGTTGTAGAACTACTTGTAATCTGATGCAGAGTGTCTCTTAGGCAGTCATATGGTGTTAAGTGCCCACTTAATATTTCACTGTATCCAGAGGATGAGTAAGAGGCTATATCTTCTCTGAATGTTGGGCGATGCCTGTGAGGTACTGAGCATGCAAAGGGCTTCCCTCACTCTGGAGAGATAATTGACACCTAGGAAGATGATTCATAGGGTGAAATGCTGGCCCCTTTGAAGTCATATTTTGCCATTGACTTTAGTGGAGACAGAATTTCATCTGCAGATTTTTTTTTAAACAATTTATTTATTGAGAACGTTTGAACGGGTTTACAAATCCATGCCTTGTGAATATCAGAGACAATACAATAATATTACAACTTTGAGCTTTTGTTTAGAGAAACAGTATACAGTAATATAATATCAAATCTCTGTTTGACAGGGTGTTACTAGGTTACAGAGAGAACATCTTAACACTACCCATGACATGTCATTTCTAATGATTTTATTACACTGAGTGAAATCTGTAATTACACACATTTAACAAACCAGGCATGTCTATCAAATGTTAATATTAAAAAATAATTGGGCTAGTTGTGAAGTAGGTTTTTTTTGTTTGTTTGTTTTGCAGGTGAATCTACTTTGAATAAATGGTAACTACATATCTAAGTATTTCCTTGTCTTCTGTCTATTTTTCTGGGTATGTAATTGGTGTATTAATTTTTCTATAACAACAACTTCACATGGTTTTTGAACCATTCCTCTAGAATTTCACCCGCAGATTTTAAGGCCAAAAGAAACCACTGTGATCATTTAGTCTGACCTGTGCAATACAGGTCATAGCACTTCACTCTGCAGTTCCTACTTCAAGGCCAGTAATTTAGGTTGAATTTAAAGCATTTCTTTTTTGAAAGACCAGTCAGTCTTGACCAAAGATTTCAAGTGATGGAGCATCCATCACATCTTTTACCCTCATTGTTATTTATTGTTTGTATTGTGCTAGCACTTAGGAGACCAAATTATAGAACAGGAAGCCATTGTGCTATGCACTGCGAACACATTATAAAAAGACAGGTCCCTGTCCTGAGGAGCTTACAATCTAACTGTAACACATCACTTGGTAAATTATTCCGTGGTTAGTTAAACTTATTGTTAAAAATGTTTGCCATATTTCCAGTTTGAATTTTGTCTTGTTTCAGCTTCAGGCCATTGGGTCTTTTATGGCTTTGCTAGATTAAAGAGCACTGTGCTATTGGGTATCAGATGCAGAATGGCCTGAAAGGACAGCTCCCAGCTGACAATCTTCAGAGAGGAGATATATTCTCTCTCTCTCTACTAATCTATAGGAGAAGAAATGGGGGTGGGGGAGGACGTGACAGAACCCTGCATTCTTCAAAAAATCCAATGATATCTTGACTCTACCCCAGCTTTTTAAAAAAAATTTTTAACCCCATGTTTCTTTTGGCAACGACGTGTGGTTTCCTGTACTATAGGACCACCATGCCTTCTTTGGGGTATCAGAAGAAAAGGTAAGAGTTCACGTATTCCTCTTGAGGAGGTATCTTGCATGAATGAACTCCCAGTCCCCCTCCAACTCACCTGCCACCTTTCTAAAGTATCATGTATAGTGACCATTCCTTCTGTATGGTCCCATTTACATTGAGCCCAACTGTCTTCAAGATGACTTAGTCAGCTGTTTAAGCTAGCTTCCACAGTGGTAAGGAGCTTTCATGTCACTGACTGCCATGTATGGATGGGTTAACCTTTCCTTTTCTTTCTACCTTGAATGATACCTCTACAGTTAACTTGTGTGCAAGACTACATAACAAGTGTTAACTTATTTTATATGAAATAATATTTTTACATAGTCACTCTATAATTATCTGGTGGAATTTCACCTCCTATAGTGCAAAGAATTAGACTTATTTCAGACAGTAGTTGGCACAGTGTGAATTGTTCAAAGTATCATTTTAGCTGTCATTGGTGAACTACTGTGCAAATAGTTCTCAAAACACAGTATTTTATTCTCAGAAGCTTCAGAAGTATGTTAAAGTCATATTTGCCTTTTTCAGTGTGACCTTTTTCTGTGATTAAATTGTTTTGTTAGGTCTGGTATACTGAGATGCTAAGATGTAATTTGTGTCCCTCTACATATAACTGGTTGCCCTTTGGTCTAAGTTTCCCTTGCAACAAAGCCTTGAATCAAAGAAAGAGCTACTTTGATAGAAGATCAAAATACAGTTAACTAGCTGGAGGTTTATAATGGAAAATATGTCAGCCTTCTTAGAGCAATAATATTTTAGCTGGTTTATTACTTTAACATAAAGTTTGTTTTAGTACTGAACATGACATCCCATAAACCATTGTATCCCACCCCAATGGGGATTGGTATTTTCATATTTAAGAACATTTGTGAGGATCCAGGCTGATGGAGACCCTGATTAGGGCCTCTTGGATCCCTGGTCCCACTTAGACAAGTAATCCTGCTTTCCCTCCTCATTCTGGATCCCCTCTGTCCCAGTCCTTGGCCCCAACTTGCCCCTTCCTCCATGTGTATGTGCATGTATTTACCCTATCCCCTGCCTTTATTCCACCTGCCTCCTTGCACTAGCCACTGACCTCCTCCTGCATGGAGCCCTCTTCTCTTACTTCTTTTATTCTTCTCCTCTCTCCCACACAGGCCCTTGTTGGGCGTAGTATAAGGAGAGTGTTTTTAATGCTGTTGGCTTTGCTTTCCCTTCTCAGATCTTCAGGGAACACTGCTTTAGCAGACCAGTGTGGACTCCAGTATTTTGTTCTTATTTTTTTAAATATCCTAGTTGTGTTTTGAGAAGTGTGGATTACTCTACATGCACATATTTTATTATTATTATTTTGAACAGTAGAAATCTTATGAGGATTTTCTGCAGTTTCTTTGGCTGAATTAACTTGATGGATGAGCCATTATGGTTCTTTGGTTTAAATAATATGTGCACTAGGAAGGATTTCCTTTGGAGCTGGGTAAATAATCCTTGTGAATTAATGTAGAACCCCCTTCATAATCCTATCAAATTCAGCCTAATAAATGCTCTTTTATATGTTTCTTTTTAAATGCCTTAGTAGCAAAGACTCTTTAAGTACCCTGATGATATGTAGTACTACTATTGTGTGCTTTCATACTCAATTTGTGCCTATAAAAATAGGTGTAGAAATTTGAATTCTAACTCCACCTTCCTTTTTAGTTTTATTTCTCCTATCTTTAGCTCTATGTCTTGGCATTTAGGGCCAGATTTCAAAGGCACCTAGAGATGCAGATAGGCATCTAGTGAGTTTTTTCAGAAGCACCTAATCAGCATTGCCTTGCGTGGATACAAAATTTGTATCTGCATCCAATCCGCAAACTTGGTCCGTGGATTTAAAGCGGATATTTGCAGATTTGTAGGACTCTACTAATCAGGTCAGGTGCCTAATTGCTAGGTAGTTAAAAGTGCCTAAGCAGGTAAAATGCTTTTTAAATCCCACTAGGCACCTATGTGCATCTTTAGGCATCTAAATACCTTTGAAATCTGGTCATTGTTGTGTTTGTTTTTTATATTAAGATATTTTTAAATAATATTGGAACCTATGAAACAGGAATTAATTCTGATGGGATCTGACTGGAGAGCACTATGTTGATAGATCAGCTTATCACATTTGTCAAGATTTGGCCAAATCATAATGAATTTCACTTCCGTTTGAGAAAATATCTGAGATAAGTCACACAGGGTTAACTTTCCATTAACTAAAATAAAATAGAAATGCATGGTGAAAACTTAGTTTGTGGAGCTATTTTGTGTATTTACTCTACCTCACTTCTAGTTCTGGACTTCTTTCCCCTGGCATAAGCACAGCTGCATCACCCATTGCCATGGCCCTTTTAACCTCCCCTTTTAATTAAAAAAAAAACTTAAATCAAATGCTGTTTAAAGCTTCTAGTTTAGTTTTGGGAAAACAGAAGTTCAAATCTAGCTCAGGCGTGGGTGAACAGCTGTTAAAAGCCACAAGCAAAACAATACTTGTAAAAGGGGGAGAAAGTTTTAAAACTGTTTTAAAAGTGAAGTTGCCAGTTGGGCTGCATGTTTCAATAGCTCTTCACTTTCAGTCAACTGCTTTTAACTGTTGTTTTCTATTAAAAAAAGCTGTGTTTTATTGAAGCAGCAGCACAAGCCATTAGACTGGTGGTAATAGGAGGCACCTTGCCATTTCTCTTTAACTTTTTTATGAAATTTCTCTGAGTCTAGGGAAATTGCTTGTTAGAAACATACAAAAGGTTGAGAGGACGCAGGTCCCCCAATGCCTTTTTTGGGATAGGCCCATCCTCATCTGATCCTTGGATGATCCTGATCATTGCTCTGGAGGAAGGTGATACTCCCGAGGTCACAGAGGAAGCCTTAGAGAAGAAGGTAGCTTCCTCACACCACATTTTTGACACATTTTACTCCTGTGCATCATTGAAATATCTAACACCACTTATCAGAGGGGTAGCCATGTTAGTCTGGATCTCTAAAAAGCAACAGAGTCCTGTGGCACCTTTAAGACTAACAGATGTATTGGAGCATAAGCTTTCATGGGTGAATAGCCACTTCGTCGGACGCATGTTGGTTGGTTGGTTTCTAACTAACTGTTTTTCTTGAATCCTGGTAAACCAGATTTGGCCAATATCTCCAAATGGGACTAGAAAGAGAATTTATGAGATGCTAAATACTCCATATTGAGTGGAGCACTTTAGAATGATCCTTGTTCTGTCCAAATTCTGCCCATCTCTATCCTGACATAGGGCTAAATTGTGGTCCTGCTTGCAGGCTGCCCTGGAGAGGAAGGGGGCTATAAGCACTCTTCTCTCCCTGGAGAGGGTACAGGTACTTTGGGTACCTATACATGAGGGAGAGCAGCCTCTGTGCACCACTATACTTCTCCCAACATATGTGGGATGGGAAGGAGTGGAAAATGGATGGCGCCTCGGCCATGTCTCCCCAGTCCTCTTTGCAGCATATCTATGCTGATGCGCTGGGGAATGTACGCTGAGCCAGTTATAGATACCTTATTGTAGATTATACCTCCTCACTCCCAGTTCCTCCAGAATAAGTGGGGAACCAGGAGGCATGTTGTGTTTCTTGATTTGCTCTTGGGGGAGCACAACAATGCACCTGGCAAAGCTACAGTTTAGTCCTTCATTTTCTTGCATGGATGCAAGCACTTGAGCTAACTGTTTTCTTTTAATCCTTCATAGACAGTAGCACAGTACAGATTGTATTTCTTGTGCTGACATTGAAAGAATCTGGCTTGGCATTTACCTGCCCAATTATGCGGTTGAGTTTCCTGCACTTGTGTCTATCCCTTTACCAAATCTGGCTCCAGAGTCTCTTTTTGCCTCAGCATCACGGTTGTATGTGCAGTCTAATGTGGTACAGTCTGTTAGGAGATTTCACTGCATTTCTAATTTGCAGAACACCTTTCCCTGTTATACCACAGTCAGGTGGGGAAGATAAATTAGGGGGTAAGGTGAATTGTTCACAAGTAATAGTGTTTGTCACAGTCCTCTCTTCCCTGTCTGTTTAAATACCTTTCATGAAGATTTTAGGACTCCATTTCATCAGAAAGCCAAAATAAAAAGCTTCTCAACCACTTCTAGTAAATAAACCTCATCCCTACCCCCAACCCAGTCCATCAGAAACCTGCTAACAAGCTTCAGAAGGCACTCTCATATCTCTGAGGGAAAGAAGAGACAACTGTAATAAACACAAATACAATTAAGTAATTTATTTTTGTTGTAGTGACTTCTAACTTCATCTTGACACTTTTTAACTGGACTGTCCATTCTGGGATTAGAATTTTGTGTATAATTTACATAATTAAAGTCGGGAATTGAAAAAGTTAAAGTACTGAATAGCATTAACTTGTGTACATTGCACATACTTTATATTCTTAAGTATAGCTTTGAGAACCTAAATAGTAGCTGAAAATAAGTGCAATATGTATGAAGTAATTTTACTGTTGAACGTTAACATTTTACCTTTCCTGAGTTTGCCATGTTAGCTTTTTCATAGATTCTAGTCTGATCATCTTGTCTGACAACCTGCATAACAGTGGCCAGGGACCTCACTCAGCAGTTTCTGTATCAAGTCCATAAATTCTGTTTGAGCATTAGCTTATGTTTTAGAAAGACATCCAGTCTTGTAAGCTGTCCCTATGGTTAATTATCTTCAACATTAATTTTTTTACCCCATTTCTTGTCTGAATATGAGTAGCTTCATCTTTTGAGCACTGGATCTCATTATGCCCTTTTCTGCTAGATTAAAGAGATGTCTACCATCAGAAATCTCATATATATTTGTAGGCCATGATCAGGGCTGGCTCTGGCTTTTTGGCCGCCCCAAGCAAAAAAACAAAAAACAAAACGGGGAGGCTAGAATGCAAAGCAAAAAAAAACCCTGCAGCGCGGCCAGAGCGCGGGTGCAGGGGGACCGGCTGGGGGGGGGGGGGAGAGAAAGAGGGGGCGGGAGTGGGTGGGAGAGAGAGAGAGAAGGGGGCGGCCAGGGGTACAGCAGGGGCGCTGCCACGCGGCCCCTCCCACTGCGCCGCCTCCTGCTGCGAGGGCTCCGCTCCAGTCGGCGGGGAGGGAAGGAAGAAGACTGCCCTGCAGGGCGCTCTGGTTCTCCACGCCGCCGCCCCCTACAGGGCGGCTGGAGCGGAACAAGAACAAAAACAAACAAACAAAAAAAAGCAGCCATGCCGCCCTAGGATTGGGCAGAGTGCCGCCTCCAACAATCTGCCGCCCCAAGCACCAGCTGAGCAAGCTGGTGCCTGGAGCCGGCCCTGACCATGATCATGTCATCTCTTAACTTTCTCTTTGATAAACTAAATAGATTGAAAATTAAATCTATTGAATTACCACTGTGTTTAGCATTTAACTTTCTTGTTTATATTATAATAAAGAAAACAATAAGTGAAAAGAGGTATAAAAACCTTTCCCATTCAGGTTAGTATTTAAATTCTCCCAAATAGCTTTGAAGAGCACATCTCACAGAAGGGAACTAGGTAGAGGAAGAGCACGTTCCTCTGTTGTTGTTAGGTTGGAGACATTTTTCTACTAAGTTGAATTAACAAAGAGACACACCAGGAAAGAGCAACAGAAGGGAAAAGTGTCCAGATTCTCACCTGGTATAAATTGACATGGCCTCAGTGAAGTCAGTAGAGCTATGCTGATTTACACTAGCTGAGGATCTGGCCCAAAAATCTTAATTAGTATCATTTAAATCTTGGATAAAGTTTTCAAAAGCACCTTAAGTGACTTAGTTATCTAAGAAACTTTTGAAAATCTCATTTCTTACCTAGATTATATGACAGGGGTTTGTTTTAAAAAAAAGTTAGTTAACACATTTTAACAAGTATGTCTTAAGACCCTAATGAAACAGAACAAGTTTTATTTTAACATATGTTGCTGGTTGAGATGAACCTTTAATGTGGGATTTTTCAAACGTGGCTCAGTGTTGGCCTAATTCTGCTCCCATTGAAGTCAATGGGAGTTTTAGCATTAACTTAGTTGGGTATAGATTTAGGTGGATGCTGAGCACTACTGTAAATTCCACCTGCATAATCCTCCTGCAAATTGTCTCTGAGCAGCCTTTAGGCCTACTAGGCTAGATTGCATCATAGTACATGCATTGTAGGGCCACAGAGGAACCATTAGGGGTCTACTGAAATCTTAATAGAGATTTCCTGAGCATATTTAGAAAGGGCTTGTCAGTCCCTTATAAGTTTGATTTTTAATTCACTACCCTTTCTCTTTTCAAGCATAGCAAAGGAACTGTTTCTCCTCATTAAAGATTACTTAACTGCAAAGTTTAGAATATGTTTGTTCAGCTATTTTGAGTTATGGCTGACAAAAGACTCTGGAAAAATACACTTTCAAGATTTACATTCTCTCCCATAACACAAAAATGGCTGAAGGGATTTTTCTCAAACATAAAAAAATCACATTGGTGATGAGATTAAGCATGTGAGGAGGGAGTTGTTTTAACAGAAATCCAAACTTGGCCTTAACCTTAATAGTTTTACATTTTCAAAGTTTTACAAATTAATCCTCAGATCAACAAAATATATAGGCTTAGTAAATATTGGTATATGTTGACAAAATCAACAAAAAAAATATTATTCATCCATGCTAGAAGAAGGACAGAAGGCCCTGGATGTGGTTTAATGAGGCCATAACTTTATTCACTTATAATATCTGGGAGTACCCAGTAACAAATTGTACAGTGCAGGAAGGAGGTGGGGAAGTCGGTACCCCTCTGATCCAGATGTAGAACCCCAAAGTCCCCTTCTTTCGCTCTGTTGAAGGAGGGTTAGGAAAAGAAGGGGGTTTGCTTCCCTCTGACAAAACTCTAACCTCCATTACTCAGCTCCCATAAGAATGCTTTCCTTCAAATCCTTTCCCAATCCATTCGATCTAATAACTGTATCCCTTCCATACTGGGTACCTGCACTGAACGTATGCCACAGGTTTTACATATTAAGTTGCGACATTATAACCTGATCTTCCTATTCTACCCCACCAGCTCCCAGACCAGCTTTGGGGGAAGCAAAAAAATCCACCCACCTCGGCCAATCTAGCGGTGAGGGAAATATTTCTTCACAGCCGCCCCACCCCCCCAAGGAAAAGGGGCAACAAGCATAAAGTCCACAGCAGGTCAAATGGGAAGTTGTCCTTTTGCCAAGTTCATGAGTGGGTGGGGTGGGTGCTGCCAGCCTGATCCTGGTAAAGATGGCCTTTTATGGCCGCATGAAGTTTAAGTACGTCCCCCGCACACACTCTTCCAGATGGTAGGAAGGGCAGTGCAGATGCCTTGTCCTGACCTGGCTGCAATTGCTTCCTGTCCATCCCTATAAGTTTTCACCCTTTTCCCTACCTGCTGTAAGGGAGCCTTTAAAAGGTGAGGCAGTTGAGTCCGGGCCCACCGTGCTCACTGGACCCTAGTGGCCAGCAACTGCTGCTCCCCTTGACACTGGAGGCCTTTGAGGCAGCTCAAGACTTGCTGCACCTCACGGCACCATTCTTGCCCCCTAGGACAGAGGCGGCTCTGTCTCCGTCTGCACCACTGTGGCCCCAGGTGCAATCAAGAGGGAAGCCGGTGATGATGTCCCAGCGCTCTCCTTCTCCATGGCACCCTCCGGCACCAACATCTCTGAAGAGAGAATCCAGTCGGTCCCCGAGTCCCTGATGTTCGGTGCCCCGAAGCACGGCTTCTCCGTGGTCTTCCTTTTCAGAGACGTTAGAGTCAGACTCCTACCACTCCGATAAGAGCAGGAGGTCCAGGTCATGGCTGGAGAGATGGGCTTACCTGGCTCTGTGGCTGCTACAGTGGCAGAACCCTTCTCAGTGGCCATTCTGGGCTCCCTGGGTCTTTCACCAGAGCCAGGGAAGGAGCCAAGGGTCCCGCTGACCACCCACTGAACCATCGCCTCCGACGTCGACACCATCGGCTGCGGCGTCGACTTTGGTGGCAGTGCTATTGCCAGCAACGGCTTTGACAGCGGCTCCTGCAGCACCAGAGGCCCCGACAGTGGCACTGATGGCGGCTCCGGCACAGCCAACAGTGGCAACACCGATGCTGACACTGGCACCACGTTCGGTGCTGACAGTCCCAGCACTAAGCATGGCACCGTCCATGTCGGCACCTGCACGGGATCCCCGAGAGTTATGGGATCCTTTAAGTGCCAATGGCAGGGAGCAGCAGCCGTTCTTTGGGACTTCCTCCTTGTCGTCACCAGATGAGGCTCTGGTTGGCTCCGCCATAGCCCCAGCATTTGAAGACAATCGGGTGTTGCCATAGTTGCTTCGCCGGGCTGCCCAGGGTCTGGGCATCAAGGCATAGGAGGTAGAGGAGGACTCCGATCCCATGATGGATATCCTTGCGCCCTCTGGACCTTCCCGTATTGCCCTACCACTCATAAAAACTATTGTGGACACCACCAAAACCCTGTGGCAGACCTCAGCCTCATTACCACCCACTGCCAAACACAATGATCGGCGATATTTTGTGCCCTCTAATTGTTATGAACATCTTTATTCCCACCCACACTCTGATTTCCTTGTTGTGGACGCTGCTAATCAGCGCGAGCGGCAAGGTTTCCAAGGCCCCTCTGCGCAAAACAGGAAGGCTAAAACACTCACCTTTTCTGGAGAAAGGTCTATTCCACAGGTGGATTGCAGCTTCGAATTTCCAACCAACAGGCCATTGTTAGCTGGTACTCTTTTAATACCTCTACGGCAATGGCAAAATTTGCAGAGCAGCAGAGAATCATGGCTACACGGGTGGCCATGAGAAGGAGCTCCTGGCTCCAGGTCTCTGGTCTCCCGTATGAGGTCCAGCAGACAATACAGGACCTCCCCTTTGAGGGTCTGACTCTGTTTTCGGAGAAGACAGATAAAAGGGTACATAGCCTGAAATACTCTAGAGCCACCTTCAAATCCTTGGGCCTACATATTCCCACCACACAGTGGAAACATTTCAGGCCTCAGCCTCCTCCGCGGTTCTACCAACAGGACGGGTCCCGGAGGAGGAATAGGAATGGCAGAAAAAGGCCGCACCCATCCTCAGGCCAGGGCTCCGGCCAACCCAAGCCACCTTCCAGCCCCAAACTGGCTTTTTGAAAGTGTGGTCGAAGATGGCGCACCAGAACAAGAACTGGATCTACCCTGCCTTACCTTTTTCTCCCGACTGTCCCCTTTCTACCGTGCATGGTCCCGTTTCACTTTGGACTGCTGGGTGCTCCGCATGGTAAAGAGGGGATACTCCATCCAATTCTATGCCCTCCCGCCCTTCTACCCCCCTTCCCCGTCCCTCTTCAGGGACCCCTCTCATGAGCAACTCCTTATACAGAAGGTGCACTCGCTCCTTTCGCTAGGGGCAGCAGAAGAGGTTCCTCAGGAGCAGAAGGGCAAGGGTTTCTATTCTCAGTATTTCCTAATACCAAAAGCCAAAGGTGGGCTCAGGCCCATACTAGACCTGTGAGAACTTAACACATTCGTGAAGAAGCTCAAGTTCCGCATAGTCTCTTTGGCCCTCATCATCCCTTCATTGGATCTAGGAGACTGGTATGCCGCCCTTGACTTGAAGGATGAATACTTTCACATGGCAATAACTCTGTTCCACAGAAAATTCCTCAGGTTTGTGGTGAACAACACCCACTACCAGTTCACTGTCCTCCTGTTTGGCCTGTCAGTGGCACCTCATGTTTTTACCAAGTGCATGGCAGTTGTGGCTGCATTCCTGCATAGACGGTAGGTACAGGTGTTCCCGTACCTCGATGACTGGCTTATCAAGTGCCGCTCCAGGTCTCAAGTGGAGGCACAAGTCGACTTCATAAGAGTGACGTTTGACTAACAGGGCCTTCTTCTGAATGAGGGAAATGAACGCTGTCCCCGGTTCAGAGGATAGACTTTATAGTACTGGACTCTACACAAGCAAGGGTATACCTCCCGGAACAAGGTTTCAGCCCCTCAGTGACATCATACGAGGTCTCGAGCAATTCCCCACCATCACAGCAAGGAATTGCCTGACGCTCCTGGGACACGTGGTGGCTTGTACCTACATAGTACAGCATGCCAGATTCAGAGTTTGACGTCTTCAATCGTGGCTAGTGTTAGTGTATCAGCCAGTCCGGGACAGCTTGGACAGGATGGTAACCCTGCCTCGCATGGTACTAGACTCCCTCTGGTGGTGGCTTGACCCACAGATAGTATGTGCAGGGGTCCCCTTCACCAGCCCTCAGCCGTCACTCTTGCTAGTGACGGGTGGGTCAGCTCTGGGCTGGGGAGCACAACTGGGAGAACTCAGAACACAAGGCCTCTGGTCTCAGGCAGAATTTGCTCTCCACATCAATGTCAGAGAGCTGGGAGCAGCATGCCTGGCATGCCAGACGTTCCGAGCCCACTTGATAGGGAGATGCGTATCAGTTATGACAGACAACACCACGGTGATGTTCTATATCAACAAACAGAGGGGTGCACATTCCTCTCCTCAGTGCCAGGAAGCCCTCATGCTGTGGGACTTCTGTGTATTCGACATATTTGCAAGCATCGTACCTCTCCAGAGTACAGAACGTGTTGGCAGACTATCTCAGCAGGTCATTCCATGGCCATGAGTGATCCCTTCGTCCTGACGTTGCAAACTCAATCTTCCATCAGTGGGGCTTTCCCCAGATAGACCTGTTCACCACGTGATGCAACAGGAAGTGCCAGCAGTTTTGCTCCTTCCTGAATCACAGTCCAGGTTCCATCGTGGACGCATTCCTCCTCCCATGGGGAGACCATCTCCTTTACACGTTTCTACCCATTCCGCTTGTTCACAACGTACTCCTCAAGATCCGAAGGGAATGAGCTTCAATGATATTGATGGCTCCAGCCTGGCCCCACCAGCACTGGTACACATCACTCCTGGAAATGTCTGTGGAAGCTCCAGTCACCTTGCTGCTCTTCCCAGTCTTACTAACACAGGATCATGGCCGTCTCCAACACCCGAACTTCGAGTTTCTGCACCTCACGGCATGGAAGCTCCATGGCTGAATCCAATGGAGCTTTCTTACTTGGACCCATTTAGACAAGTCCTCCTTGGTGGTAGGAAGCCTTCCACCAGGGCTACCTACTTTGCCAAGTGAAAGAGATTTTCAGTCTAGTCAGCGCAACACCGTTTGCCTCTGTGCCACTTATATTGGACTGTCTCCTCCATCTCAAGCAGCAGGAGCTGTCCATGTCATCAATAAGGGTCCGTTTGGCCGCCATCTCTGCCTTTCACCCAGGAGCAGAGGACCGCTTGGTCTTTGCTAACCCTCTGGTCAGTCGCTTCCTTAAAGGTCTCGACAGACTATACCTGCAAGTCCAACAGTCGATCGTGGCTTAGGACCTCAATCTGGTCCTTTCCAGACTCACTGGACCACCCTTTGAACCTTTGGTGACGTGCTCCCTGCTCTCTCTCTCTCTCATACAAAGTAGCATTTCTGGTAGCAATAACCTTGGCCAGAAGGATATCTGAGCTCAAGGCATAAGACATCAGAGCCCCCTTACACTGTATCTTTTAAAGACAAGGTTCAGCTCAGACCCCACCCGGCTTTCCTTCCCCAAGGTTGTCTCCCAATTTCACATCAACCAGGACATCTTCCTCCCAGTATTCTATCCTAAGCCGCACTCAAGCGGCAGGGAGCAAAGGCTTCACTCATTAGATGTCCACAGAGTGCTAGCCTTCTATATTGAGAGGATGAAGCTGTTCTGAAAGTCGGTCCAGTTATTCGTGGCAGTGGCGGACAGGATGGAAAGGTCTTCCTGTCTCTTCTCAGCAAATTTCGTCATAGAACCCGTCCTGCATCCGTTAGTGCTACAACCTGGTGAAGGTGCTCGCTCCTCCAATCACTGTGCACTCCACCAGGGCTCAGGCCTCTTCAACGGCTTTCCCGGCAGAGGTTCCGACCCAGGAAATCTGCAGAGCAGCAACGTGGTCCTCCATACACACTTTCACCATGCACTATGCGATCACCCAGCAGGTCAGAGACTATGCAGCCTTTGGAAGAACAGTGTTCCAATCGGTAGACGACTCCGACCCCGCCTCCTGAACTTGGGCTTGTGAGTCACCTGATTGGAATGGACATGAACAAGCACTCGAAGAAGAAAAAACAGTTACTCACCTTCTCATAACTGTTTTTTATGAGATGTGTTGTTCATGTCCATTCCAATACCCGTCCTCCTGCCCCTCTGTCGGAGTAGCTGGCAAGAAGGAACTGAGGGGGTGGCGGGTTGGCAGGACTCTATATTGAGCGCCATGAAGGGGCGACTCCGGGGGGCGCCCAGGCCAACCCGACGGAGGCTGTTATGGGAAAAATCTTCTGGCTCCTGTGCATGTGCACCCATGCACACCTGATTGGAATGGACGTGAACAACACATCTCAAAGAACAACAGTTACGAGAAGGTGAGCAACGCTTTTTTTCTGTCAGGCCTATAGATCTATATCTAGATAACACTTTGAAGATCTTTGATTGTATTCTTCCACACTTCATGTATCACTTGCCTTCTAAGGTTTGGAGAGAGTCCTAGTGTAACCCTCGTATAGCAACTTCCCAGCTGGTCAATAATTTTTTTGGACTATTGATAAATTTGTCAATAATATAAAAGTATTTCTGTTTATGTAAACTTTATTCAGGCATTTTAACTTAGGCTGAACTAGAAGCAGTTGATCTGCTGAGAACAAACAAGTACAAAAAAGGTATCATGTTTATATTTAATAAAACTCTTAAAATTGCCAATTTACTGAATTTTCAAATTACAGAGTTAGCATCCTGAAGGAGAATTGACCAAAGGAATTAAAATATCCAGAAGAGACAAACTGCACATCACTTGAAGGCAAGAAAAACTGAACATATACATAGTAGTCCACATTCAGCCCTTCATGGTGGTTTCACACACATAATTGAGGGCAGAATGTGGCCATGTGTGTATCCACCAGAGGAGTGTTAGAAACATGTAGACTGTACATTTAGTATATTCACTGTAGTCTATCTGAATGTGCTTGTATTCCAGTACATTCTTTCTGTACAGGAAATCAAAATTTGTAGTAATTTTTACTGAGAAGTCCTGGTTTTATATATTTTTTAAAAAACTATCATTTCAAAACAATTGGTGATAATTAGTCACAGAAGCTTTAAGAGATCAGAAAAACTAGGCTGTTAAGTAGGATTTGATGCACATGGAACAATTAAACAGCAATAGCTCAGTTGCTTTCTGAGTAATTATTCTCAGATACATGCCAATCTTGCCTCTAAACTAAAAAACTTTGGAAGAGGAATTGATGTTTCCAGTTACTTAATATTGGAGGCATATTTTAAGAAGAAAAATACTACCCTGCCCTCATCTTTGAGCATTTGTGGCTTCTTTTTATACTCTAGATAATGATTTTGTGTTCATTTATAGTTTTGTTTGTTGTTGTTGTGGGAGAGCTCCTAGAGATGTGCATTGGAGAAGCAAAAGTGTCTCCAACTCTTTGTTACAGCTGTTGGATGTGACAATGGAATGAACCATGGAAGGCTATGGAGCTGAGTTGGCTCTCTCAGGAGCAAATAATTCAGAGAATTGGCAAAAAATGACACTCCAGAAAGTAGCCCTTTTTTTTTTCTTGGCTCTTTGGTCTCAGATTAACAGAAGGATACTTGTAGAAGCAGTCTCTGAGTTATAGACAGACGCAGCAGCCACCACTAAGAAGGCTGGACTCAGAGCTTGTGAGGGAACTGCTTCGCTGAACTTTTATTCTTGATTGCCACTGACCTGCTATGTGATTTTGGAAAAGTCATGTCAGCTCTATGCACCTCAGTTTCCCCATCTGTATAATATGGCTAATTATACTTACCTTTCTTTGTAGATTGGCTTGATATCTAAAGATAAGAAGTGTGATATGAGGGGGGTTTGTGTGTATAGGAGAGGGATTTTTGTGTGTATAGGAGTTGTTCACATGAGCAGTTCATATCAGAGAATCCATGGAATGTGTTATTCTGAGATTTGCTCTTAATGTATTCGTTTCAAGTGGGCATATATTAATAAATTGGTATGTAAGGATAAAATTTCTCTATCACATCAAGTCCCATTTTATGGTTACTTTTTTGTGCACAGATGCCTACAACACACTTGGCATGATGTTTGTATTTCATTATAGCAACAGTTACAGCAGCTGCAGCCCTTTCAAAGGGGACACTTTTCTGTTTGGGATATGCCTATATTTACATGCCAGTATCTAAACCTTAGACCAGAAATATTTATCTTTACTAACTTTAAATATTTAATTAATTCTTCATATTAATTTAATAGTGAGATAAGTCCAAGAGTCTGAATAAAGTCACCCTTGAACTCTGAGGCTGAAATCCTGTGTTGAAGTTAGTGGGAGTTTTACCATCGACTGCGGGGATTTGGGAGAAGTATGATTTCACCACTAGACACTTATGAGTTGAAATTAGTACTTTGTGTTATTGTAAAGACAATTTCCTCTAAGTTTTCTGTAAAATCCTGAGATCCTGTGAAGTTATTAAATTCTAATGATCTTTATATAGATAATATACAGACATGATTAATTTTTAGTTAATCTAGAAATAATGAATTTTTCATAGTAAAATTCATTAGTAGGACATGCTGCTTACTAGCATTTGACTTGTAATGAATATACCTATTCGTTGGGCAAGTAAATTCAATTATATTGTTTTAGATGCATCCAAGTTGGGGAAAATGTAGAGAGAGATGTTGAAAGAGAAGCTGATCCATCCTTGGCTCATTTATAGCTATATTGGACTAGCACCATCTTCTGATTGTTTAGTACATTACATCTTTCATGCCTTTGACTAGAGCTGAAAGAACTCTACAGGAAAATATTCATTCAGTTTGGGTTTCAGTAACCTTAGTACCTTAATGTATTTTTCTTCTTGTGAGCTACACTGTTTATAAAATAGCTAAATATTGAATATACATTGTTAGCTTTTGCATTGGTTTTATTGTAGTAACTGTAAATTCTGTATTTCATTATATTGTTTAATTTATGCAGTACAGAGTAGCCTCTAATGTCAGTTCTTACAAAGAAACATTGCTTTTTGCACCAAATAATGTCTTTATTAATTGTTTATCCAGTATGTCATTAGTAGATTAACCAAACCAAATTAATTTAAACTCATCCATGGTGTCTGTGATATTTGAAATATATTTTCATTGTAGATTACAGAGGATTCTGATATTTTTTCTGCCAGTTAGCTGTGTTTCAAGGCACATGGTGATGGTATTAAATAGGGAGCAAGCACAGTAAAGTTTTGGGAACAGCTACTAAGTCTCTTCATTCTAGAGGAAAATACTTTTTCTTGAATTTATATTTACTGGAATAGAGCATTTATTGTCCAAATAGGTTAATTTGAATTAAATTGAAAGAATGAAGTGCAATCATCATGGAATTAAACACCAATTTAAAAGGTTTTAAAACCAGCATTTCTGTAAAGTAAATCCTCCCCTCCACATCACTCAAAGAGTGGGCAGGGGTGGCGTGGGCGAAGTTACTGTAATTGGATACTCAGTTTTATAGGATGTGTTGCTGGGTATCTTGGATTTGCTGTTTTGTTTTGTTTTGTTTCATTTAAATATGGCATAGAAAATTGTTTTACCGACCTTGACATTTATACTGCGGTAATCACTGTGGCATCTTGAATGATTTATATAATTATACAAATCCAGCAAAAAAGGGTTAGTCTTGGGTTTTCTTCTTTCATCACCAGCACAGGACATGTTTTCTTTCTTTCTTTCTTTCTTTCTTTCTTTCTTTCTTTCTTTCTTTCTTTCTTTCTTTCTTTCTTTCTTTCTTTCTTTCTTTCTTTCTTTCTTCCCTCCCCGCATATAGTTACGTTTAAAATTTAGTTATATATATATTGATGTTTGAGACGGAAGTAACCGTTTTAATTTATGCAACTAACTTCCATTGGTCAAGTGTCTTCATCACAAAATAACCAATAATCAATATTTACTGATTGGCACTGTGGTGCGAATCTGAACACAGGTGCCAAGGAGTCAGTGGCAAGAAGGATAGTATGTTGGACAGAGCAACAGACTTGGACTCAGGAGAACAGAATTCAGTTCCTGCCTCAACGAGAGACTTTCTGTGTGACCGTGAACAAGATACTTCATCTACCCTATACCTCATTTTCCAATTTGTGAAATGAGGCTATCACTTCCTTACCTTGCAGGGGTGTTGTGAGGAAAAAATTCTTGTTAATAATTGTGAAGCACTCAGATACTCTGGTGATGAGGGCAATGTAAGTACCTGGATATCCTTGAGATTAAGCTAAAGCATACAAAGGCGACATTGCTTCTGAATGAGATTGTCCACACAACAGTTTAATATGCTTTAACTTCATAACTTTAATTAATTTGTCTTTACTTTCTTGAATGTCCCTGCATTAATAAGCTCTTAGTCACGCTAGGAATTGAGGGGCTTAATGGCTGGCGATGGGACAAACCAAAATCAACAGAAAGCTTTAAGCTTGAATTCTTGTCTCCTTCTCCCTCACTCCCTCAGAAAAGTGAAGGATAGATCATTGTTCCTGTGATACGTTTGAAATTAAAATATATTGCAATTTAACTTAATTGATCTGTCTAATTAATACTGTCTTCTTTTTTGAACATCATCCTTGTTTATTAAAGCATTTGTGTAAGTGATAGGATTAAGAACTAAAGATGTGTCTGACATGAAGGCAAAGCAAAACACAAAAGAGATCAAGTTCAAATTATCTGTATAGACTTAGTCTGTTCAGTTAATGACTCTATGGTGCCTGTAAAATTTTCTGCCGAGAATGTATCAAAAATGAAATAAGAGGGAAATGTCCAGTTGAGAAAAATATCTTTCATCTACACTATGTAATGTTCTCTCTTTCAGTGCTTCTAAGTAAATTGTTATATAAACTGCTTGTATCTTTTTTTTTAGTTTTGAAAACAAATTTAAGCACATTCTTTTCTCCCTTTTAGAATTACTTTCTTTTGCATTTTATCCCCTTAAAAATGCTAAGAAGGTTGTTTGCAAGCAATATCAACATATTTCCTTAAAATAAATATTTCCTGAGGTACCAAACATTTGACACACATGTTGGCATGTCCATACTAAAGCCCGCTTGCCAAGGGTGAAAGTAATATGAAACACTTACTGGTACAGGGGCCCGGCTCCAGGCCCCTGGAAGGGTTGGGGCCTTGAGCAGAAGGGGGCGGAGCTTGGGGACAGCCTCCCCTAGCCAGCCCATCCATGCTGCCTGGCCCGTGCCGCCTGGGGCTCCGGCGGTGATTTAAAAGGGCCTAGGGCTCCGGACGCTGCTGTGGTAGCAGTGGTGGTGGCCAGGAGCCCCGGGCCCTTTTAAATTGCCATCCCCGGGGCAGCTCTAGGGTTACCATACGTCCGGATTTTCCCGGACATGTCTGGCTTTTTGGTCTTCAAATCCTTGTCCAGGGGGAATTGCCAAAAAGCCAAACATGTCTGGGAAAATACTAGTCCCCTGCTTACCTTAGAGCAGCTCCGGCAGGCTGCGAGCTGCAGGCGGATTCCCTCGTGGCGGCGGCTGCTGCTGCTCCCCCAAGACACCTCAGTTCTGTGTAGTGGAAGAGCCGAGCTGCCCGAGCGCTACCGGCTTCACGGTTTGCCGGGCAGACCTCCAGACCCTGTGCCCCCGGCCGGGCGCTTCCCCTCCCAGGCTCTGGCTGTGCTGGGGAAGCACCCGGCCAGGGGCGCAGGGTCTGGAGGTCTGGGGCTGCCCGGCAAACCGTGAAGCCGGTAGCGCCTGGGCAGCTGTTTTGCGTGGCTGGGAGGGAGGAGGGGGAATGCGGGGCGCTCAGGGAGGGGGCAGAGTTGGGGCGGGGACTTTGGGGAAGAGGCGGAGTTGGGGCAGGGAAGGGGCGGAGTTGGAGAGGGGAAGGGAAGGGGTGGAGTCAGGGCCCCGTGGAGTGTCCTCTTTTTTTAATTTTTAAATATGGTAACCCTATGGCTGCCTCTTTTGCTCCCCCACCCCCCTGCTGTCGGCAGCCCTGCCGGTACAGTCTCTACCAACAGGGCCGCCGACGGGGGCAAAAGGGGCAGTGACGTTAAAGCACTGCCGCGGCAGCACTTTAATGGCGGCTGCGTACGGGCCAGTACCGGTACTCCGTACCGGCCTACTTTCACCCCTCCTGCTCGCAGATATCCTCCAGAGATTTACACAGTTGGCTTGTTGCTTCTCATTGGAATCTGCTCTTACTATTTGACCGATGCCAAATTTAAATCCTGGAAGCACTGTATTTTTCAATATTGTCTTGTTGCTAACAATGTGCAAGAACTAATATATTTGTTGAAGCCTTAATGAGAAAAGAATGCTGGCATTTCTTAAATAATTATCTGTTTAAATATGACTTGAAAGTCCTTATTAAATCTGATTATTTTCCTTTCAGAAGATTAATCTCTAGATTAAAACCATTACAATGAACATAAAAAATACAATAAAGGAAAACTTGCCCCATTATGTTTAACTTTGGCTAGTTCATGTCTTAGAAACAACTATTAGGCCCATTGCGTGAATGATCTAATACGTACGTGTACATATGTTGCCAAGCTGATTTACTGTGTGCTTCATTCTAAGAAACCCCACCACAGATCCAAAACCTTGGTGCACATTACTTGTTTTAGAAGCAAGAGTAATCTTCATAGTTTTTATATGCATATGCTGGTGCCATGCTCAGGAGGTGTATCTACAAAAGGAAGTCTGCGCACAAAACCATGCAGATCTCACCTCTGCTCTCAGAATACCCTTTTGAAGCTCCTGTTATCAAGCCTTTCTGGTTTTAGAGGAGCCAGGACTGTGATGAAAAATTTCCACCTTACATTCCTCCTAGTAGGCATACATTTTCTTGTGCCTATGTCTAGCACTCTGCCTGAATTTGGTCCTTGGTTTAAAAAGAGTTAAAATTATAAAATGAGCTTTTTTTCTTGAATTGTTCTGAAATGCATATTTTTGATACTGGTGATTTCCTAAAGAGGATGAAGCTTTAAAAATCTATTGTGTAGATTACTGGAGTTTTTGAGCTATCAATTTCCGGTATTCTGTAAAAATAAATTTTAGATATTTTCATGGTTTTGTAGGAGAAAGAGGCAAAGTAATAGCTCTTCTAAAATGCTAAAATATGGCACTAGCTATTATTACTCTGCCTTAACAATTCTTGTAATATGGTATCTGATTTGTTACTATGTCCTCATAAAGAAGAATCAGCATTAGAGTGTATATGACAGTGAGAAAGTAAACACATGCTTGCAATCAAATTAATGTATTTCATCTGTCTTCAACTAATAACAATCTGTCATGCTATCTATCTGAGCAGGCGCATAAACAGTTTATTTTGTGTTTGGAATAACTTCCTGGAGGTAGTTAATGTGACATGTAGTTTGTCTGAAATGAGTATAACCAGATCAACACTCTAGATGTTTTCTTGATAACCTAAAAAATTACTGAGAAAATCTGTACTGGAACTATATTTATATTTCACTTTCAGCTTCCTTAAGTCAGACGGGTGGTATACGTTTCACCAGGACTTCACTGAAAGTGTGTTCTTTTCTTGGCATCTGATACAGTTTTAGTGTGAGAAAAGGATTACAGGCATTAATAGAAATTTAAGTATAAAAGGTTGCAGTTCCCATTCTGACACTAAGGTTCCATTGTTTATCTTGTAAAGGAGAGTGCATTATATTGATGCTAATTTACAAGTGTCAAGTTAAAGCTAGTTTTTTAAAAGCAGTGTCTCTCTCTGTAGGTGACACGCAGTGTATAACAGTAATGAGAAGAAATGATCTAATACTGAAATAATGCAGCTAGGTGATTGATTAATGCATATGACTTCTGCATATGTCGTGTTTACCCTTTTATCTAAATATCGTAGATAAGTTTTGTTTTTTAAATGAAAAAATGTTTAACCAGAAAATGACAATGTACTCAGACTGAAAATCTTACAAAATACAACTCCTCTATCTGGCGCATCCAAATAGTTGTTAAATTTAAGGGCTAATTAGTAGCTCCCAGACTTAGCTGGGGAGCAATAGGACATAGAGTAATAGATTCAGGCAGAAGAGAGCTATAACTTTGGGGTGCTGGGAAATACAAGGGGAGGAACCAGATAGCACTAGTGGCCTAGGAGGGACTGTATCTGGCCCCAGGACTTTGGGCCCTGCCAGTCAGCAGCCTGGTAGGACATTGCTAAAGAGCATGCCAGCTAGACCTATTAAACAGGTGCAGTAAATCCTGTTGCCCAGCGTATATCTCCTAATACCCCAGTGGCATCATGCCTTAAGGCATGATATATTAAAGCACTTCTGCTATGGTGGTGCCCCTTCTTCTCCCTAGTGCATTAATACCTAAGCACAACAAAACATGAACCGTAAGTATCTGAGGTGAAGTTAAAATGACTGTAGTGTTTGAACTACTTTGTTTCCCTACATTGTTTTCCCATACAAACCAGTATGAAGACAATTTACTTCATCACTTTATTGTGTGATTGAGTTAAGATGCTTGAGTTAAACATTTCTAGTGAAAAAGGCCATCTGACACTATAGTAAGCAAATAAGATGAAAAAGAAAAAATATTATATACTGGCCATTTAGATAGTGACCCAGGAGTATTTTAGAAGAGAAAATATGTACATAATATTAAAGCACATGTAAATGAAATTAATAAATTATTAGTGCATTTTACTTGTCATGTCTGTGTGGGCTAATTGTGATAGCTCATTGTTTATACTTTGTGTAATTTTATAACTTGTATGAACAGCTGCAAATACTTTGCAGAAAGATTTATATTTCATTTTCCACAACATACTCTATAAAAGAATATACTTATAAGCAGGGCTATAGATTAATAAGAATGTGTATTCATAACTTAAACTACCCTTAATTACAGTTAAATATGAAATTGTGAAATTGTCCATTTTAATGATAAAATCAGATAGTTGTAAATGCATGTACTATATAGTGCATACTTATATGCCAAATAATGTAACATTGATATGTGAAAGTTTAAGCATAAATATGAGAATTGTCTATTAATGATGGATGCCCTCACAATACTACTGTACTGTACATTTTTAAATTAAAGGGGTATCAGATTTAGACTGGGGAAGCCCTTGTGAAATTACCTTTACAAATCAAATGTGTTAATATATATGGTTTAAAAAAAATGGGTAGCCTAGCAATTAGTGGTAGATACAATACCTTGACATAAGCATAGTTCAGTTCTCTATATGGCAGTGGTGCCATATACGTTAGATGAATAGTCTGGAGATCCATGAGAAATCCCAGCAAATCATTAAACACACACATACACTGGTCTTATCTAATATGCATAGTGCCTGATCCTCTCCACTGCTCCCACTACCCAACACAAGCATCATGGCTGTTTCCTGAGCTGCCTTTAGATTGCCTTGTGAGCTCTATGCTCCTGTTCCCTCCACTGTTGTGTGGCATTCATGCAGAATTATAACCCTGCCCTGCCCCTAATCCAGCAAACTCTCTCATTCCCTGTGGAGTTCTGGGTGGTGGTGGTGCAGAATGCTGGCAGCCACATGGTGAGTGGAGATTACTACTATATGTAGCTACTTTTCCATCTGTGTGGGCCTTTGAACTGTATTTCTGCATAATTGCTTCTCTCTCTGTGGCATAGGGCCATTTGAAAGTATGTGTAATTATTGTTTTTTGTAGCTTTTTTGAGTTGTTACTGTTATTCTCAGAACTTGTCATTTATCAGCCGTGAGATGACTGACTATTTTTGAAATATCTTTACCATAACATATAGTATTTTACTGATTGCGCAATAAAACATCTTTTGGCACTTATTGGCCTGTCACAGTAGTTACCAGCTTTATTACAGCTCTATATAGTAAGTTACATTAAACATGTTTTATTACTAAGTCTTATTTTGATACAATAAACATGTCCCTACTGGGACTTGGTGTCAGGTTTTTATTTGTTGAAATCAACTTCTGCTAAGCTAGTAAAATTAGTCCCTGCTTTATTTTTTTTAAATCAATGGGCTAGAGCTAATTAAACTGTTCTGATTATTAGATTTTTGCATGTTTACAGTGGTTTGGAATGTAAATGAAAGACAGTTGGTAAGTGGTCTGCTGCAAGTTTTTTTTTTTTTTTCCCATATATCGGGGTTGCCACCTAAATGGTGCAAATGAAATGAGTTTAGGATCAGTTTAGTTTCTGGTGTCCACATCCCAAAGCTATGACTGATTTTAGTGCAGCTGGAAGCTTGTGCTTGGGAGAGGCTCAAGGCAGAAATAGCAGAAGCATTCGATCAAGACTGAGGCGCTCTGGAGGTTGCACAGGTCTTTTTGCATTTCATCTGACATTTACCAGTGTTTGCCTGTACCAATGCACCTAACTTGGTTTAACCTAGTTATAGAAAAGTACCGTGGCTTATTCCTAATTGCACTTATAAAGCTATGCTGTGATGACTGAGAACATACTCTGTTTTCTTGTTTTTGCTCAGTATTTTTCATACTCTTGTGTGATACATACTATACGTATAATATCATATTCTCTACTCTGCTTTCTTTTACTTTCTGAGATTCTGCATTGCTATTCAGCCTTTTCACTGCAAATAAATGTGACAAACAGCAGTATTTTGGAGGAAGACTTAGATGTTGTTCATCACCTACAACATCTTCTCAAGTCTCCCAAGTTAAGTAGCATCAATTGAGATCAGAACTAACACAGCTACCCCTCTGATAAAAGGAAGCCTAGGTGTTTCAGGAAGTGGTATTGGTAATTTAGCAGTTGTTACTTTTCATTCTGAATCATTTCTGAGCCAATATCTTCACCATGATAAGGGAGCCTAACTAGCCAGTCATCTGCTCTGTCCCTGTTGCTATTCATTCAAAGAAAGATACACTCTCAAGATAAAGAATTCTTGGCCAAATTCTGGCTGAAGCTTGCTCTCAGATTATAGCGTCAAGTATCAGGGGGTAGCCGTGTTAGTCTGTATCTACAAAAACAACAAGGAGTCTGGTGGCACCTTAAAGACTAACAGATTTATTTGGGCATAAGCTTTCGTGGGTAAAAACCTCACTTCTTCAGATGCCTGCATCTGTAACTTTCACTCTATGCATTATATACTGACACATGGAGAGCAGGGAGTTACTTCGCAAGTGGAGAACCAGTGTTGACAGGGCCAACTCAATCAGGGTGGATGTAGTCCACTCCCAATAATAGTGAGGAGGTGTCAATTCCAGGAGAGGAAAAGCTGTTTCTGTAATGAGCCATTCACTCCCAGTCCCTATTCAAGCCCAGATTAATGGTGTTAAATTTGCAAATGAATTTTAGTTCTGCTGTTTCTCTTTGAAGTCTGTTTCTGAAGTTTTTTTGTTCAATGATAGTGACTTTTAAATCTGTAATAGACTGACCAGGGAGATTGAAGTGTTCACTTACTGGCTTATGTATGTTACCATTCCTGATGTCCGATTTGTGTCCATTTATTCATTTGCGGAGGGACTGTCCGGTTTGGCCAATGTACATGGCAGAGGGGCATTGCTGGCACATGGTGGCATATATAACATTAGTGGAAGTGCAGGTGAATGAGCCCTTGATGGTGTGGCTGATGTGGTTGGGTCCTCTGATGGTGTTGCCAGAGTAGATATGGGGATACTCAGCAGGCACTTAGGAATAATGGTTTCCAATATGGCGGGGCACTTCTTCCATCATGCTGAGTAGTAACACACAAATATGTAGGAGTTTTGAAGACAAAAATTAAAACATAAAAATGTAGGGTTGAAAGGGACCTTGAAAGGTCATCAAGTCCAGCCTTCTGCACTGAGGCAGAACCACATAAACCTAGATCATTCCTCACAGGTGTGTTTGTCCAACCTGTTCTTAAAAACCTCCAATGACAGAGATTCCACAACTTCCCTTGGAAGCCTATGCCAGAACTTAATGACCTGTATAGTTAGAAAGATTTTCCTAATACCTAACCTAAATCGCCTTTGCTGCAGATTAAGCCCATTACTTCTTGTCCTACTTTCAGGGGACATGGAGAACAGTTGATCACAGTCCTCCTTATAACAGCCCTTAACATATTTGAAGACTGTATTCAGGTTTCCACTCAGTCTTCTTTTCTCAAGATGAAATGTGCCCAGTTTTTTAATCTTTCCTCATAGGTCAGGTTTTCTAAACCTTTGATCATTTTTGTTGCTCTCCTCTGGACTCTCTCTAGTTTGTCCACATCTTTCCTAAAGTGTAGCCCTCAGAAGTGAACATGGTACTCAAGCTGAGGCCTCATCTTTGCCAAGTAGAGCAAGACTTTTATCTCCCATGTCTTAGATACGACATTCCTGTTAATGCACCCCAGAATTATTAGTCTGTTTCAAAATTGCATCTGACTGTTGACTCATATTCAATTTCTGATCCACTATAACTCCTAGCTCTCTTCAGCGGTATTACCACCTACCTACTTATTCCACATTTTGTAGTTATGCGTTTGATTTTTTCCTTCTGAAGAATAGTTCTTTGCACCTGTCTTTATGGAGTTTCATCTTGTTGATTTCACACCAATTCTCCAGTTTGTCTAGGGTATTTTGAATTCCAAGCCTGTCCTCCAAAGTGCTTGCAACTCCTCCCAGCTTGGTGTCATCTGCAGATTTTGTAAGAGTACTCTCCAGTCCACTATCCAAGTCATTAATAAACATATTGATGTACCAGCACACATCTTATAGTAATTTCATTTAGACCACATTTCTTTAGTTTGCTTATGAGAATGTCATAATGGACCGTGTCAAAAGTCTTACTAAAATAAAGATATAACATGTCTGCTGTTTCCCCCGTCTCCCCCCCCCCCATCCAGTAGGCTATCCTGTGCTTGGTACTGACTAGAAAATTGTCCGTATCATGAGAGAACAGGTTATTTCTACTTACAGAATCACTGACTGCCACAATACATTCTTAAATAACTACTTGTGGAATCAAATCACTTGTAGAGAGAATGTAATTTTGGTTGTTAATGTAACAATATTATTTCTTCAGTACTTTCCAACTGGTGGGCATAGAATGAGGCAGTAAATGAGCAAATAGTTACGGGTAAGCCTCCATGAACAGTGTGGAATGCATCACAAATTAAAACTGTCCTTGGTAGTTACCACAAACTCTTCTCTGGCTTCAGGGATCCATTTCCCACCCTCCTCCTCTGACTGCGGAGACATGGCCACCATCTAATCTTGTCTCTTAACTTGTCACTGAATGTGTTCCAGTTCGGTGCTATCTTCTTCCTGCTTCAATAATTTCATTTCAGTGACTTTGGATACACTTACTCAGTGTTTTAGCTACCTGGATTAAATGTATGGATTAGCCAACTTTCACAGCTATGGATGATAGTGTCATGCTACCCACTAGGTTCATAAAATGGAAAAAAATAAATTCAATACATCAGAGAAAGAACCAAAGAGTTACAGAATCAAATTGACAGGGATAATCTGCGCTTAATTGGAATTCTGGAGGGCTTGGAAAGATTTGAACCTGTGGCCTTTTTTGAATCTTGTATATCCCAAAATGGGTGTGAATATACTCAATGGTAATATTGTAATTGATAGATCACACTGTGAACACCATTGAAGTTGCCTCTTCCAAGACAAAGAGAAAATACAACTAGCAGCTAGAAAGATTAGGGGAGAGTAAGAGTGACAATAGCATGGTTTGGGTTTTCCGTGATTCATGGCAGGCATAATAGCCAAGTGTAGGAAATGTAATTATGTTTGCACAAAACTATGTACCAAAGATATTAAATTCACTATTGGGTATACTTCTGCTTTGAAAATATTGGGACCCTCCATTGCACCTTCACTTCTGTATCTGCATAAGAAGCAGGCCAGTATCTGCTGGAGGATTATTCAAAGGAAGATAAGTAATAATAGTTCTAGTTACTGCCTTTTGTTTTTGTTTTCAACATGTTATGTTATACTAAGTCAGTTACATTGCTTACTGGTTGCTAGGGACCTCCTGTTATGGATCTCACTGTAGGCAGTGCTTTCCCATTTGTTCTCTCTGTTACAGACATACAAGCATACTCCTTTCCTTCTTCTTTTCCATGTTCTTCCTCTGTTAACCTTCCTCTTTCTCATTTGTCTGAGATGTAGTTTATATTGTTCTATTTTTTCATTCTGGGCACAAAGCCACATGGCATTTAAACCTTCATATCAAGCCACCTACAGTACCATTCTTATACTGAAATAAAGTTTTATGCAGATAGTATGTTACATCCTTGCTGTAAAAGCTGCATTGGCTTTCACAAAATTTCAGCATGGATTTTAAGGTGGTGGTGAAGAGGGACTACTTGTGTGCTTAAAGTTAGGCCTGTGCTTAAGAACCGTGCTGGATCAAGGCCTTCGACCCCTTACCCTATACCTTACATTTCCTGATGAAACTAAATAAAAACCAATATGGAAGTACCTTGCTGAACTGAGGCCTAAATGACCTCGGCTTGGATACCTGAAGAAACTTCTCTCTGATGGATACCATGGCAGTTGCAATCAGTGGAGCTGCTTGAACTGAGCTCTCCTGGTTTAAAAGGGAGAAGGGGCTGCTGCAGGGCAATTTTTGTGAGGGGGCTGCCAGTGACTTTGGAATTTCTTCCCTTAGACCAACAGATCCTGAATTTGTCAAAGCATGCTGTGGCACTTCTCTATTTTCTAATATTTTTTGGGGGAGAGAGAGGTGTCACTCCTCTGGGAGTCACTGGTAGGTTTAAATGGCATCAGTGGCAGAGTCAATGTATTAAGCAAATTTATCTTGTGTGTTCAGTATTTGTACAGGTGCATAGCATTTGGATATGCACTTTTAATAATACATTAAAGAAATATAATAAAATAAAATTGGAGGCTGGGCTCAGGCCTCTCTAAAAATTGGGCCCATTAAGGTTGAATTTAAAAAAACAAAATCCTTTCCCCCCCTCAAATAGTTCTCCACCAGGTGTGGTGGTGTAGTTCCCTCCCACACAGCTATGTTACATTTAAAATGTGAAGACTAAAAATAGTGAAAGAAAATATTCTGTATTTTCCATCTAAAAGATTTCTTGGCACAAGCCACCTTTTGTAGTAGATGTTCTTTTCAAGAGGAAAAAAAAAGCAGTTGCTATATTAGCTGTATACGTTTTTTTTTTAATTGGTTATTGACTTCATTTGAGACTTAACTGTATTTGTTCTTTCTATTTTTTTTGTTAAATAAGTATTCTAGCTTCAATATTATGATAAACCAGTATTATAAACATTACCGTTAATAGTTCAGTATTTTAGTCCTCCACAAATTAATGCCTGTGGTAGATGGATGATTTTAGGCTTGTTCTTGTAAACAAGGCCTCAGTGATGTGTAAGGAAAAGCAACATGTGGCAAAAAGCTCCACATTTACCAAGGTAAGCTGTATAAATGGGGTATAGGAATCTCCTGTTAGATCAAAAATCTTGCAGAAAAAAATCTCCAGAGTCTACAAATTAAAGACCTCCAATATCATTTTTAAATAAAGCCTTTTATGTAGTATGAGAATTTTTTTTCAGTTGATAGTCAAATGACACTATTATGCAGACTTACTAGATTTGCAAATTTACAAGTTTTTACAAGTCAGTTGGGTCCCTTCCTCAGGAAATCAGTTTAAGTTTTTTTTTCCTGTATTGACACAAAGAGCCTAGTTGTCTTTAAATCCTTATGAATATATTTGCCTTATAATTTGACGACATTGAGTCAAAACCCTTATAGGGACTGTAATGCAATAAAAAGAGAAACTGTTCAATATAGCTTCCAGTTATCCTAGGATCAGATTTGGAGAAATTGGAGTGTACACAATAAAACCTGTACAAGACTTGAGTTCCATGTTGTGTTTTAAGCACCCAGTGCATTTCAATGAAACATATTGTTTAACAGCTTTGCTCTACTTCCAATGGGTATATAAAGGGAAAAATGAAAATAATGCACACCACTCTTAAAATATGTATTTTTATGTTGTTTAATACAGCTTTCTGAAGTATATCTTTGTAGAATTGAAAACTTCACTTACAAATAAATGAATGTCAATATTTATTCAGGTTTCAGAGTGGTAGCCGTGTTAGTCTGTATCCGCAAAAAGAACGAGGAGTACTTGTGGAACCTTAGAGACTAACAAATTTATTTGGGCATAAGCTTTCGTGGGCTAAAACCCACTTCATCAGATACATGCAGTGGAAAATACAGTAGGAAGATATATATGCATACATCTGATGAAGGGGTTTTAGCCCATGAAAGCTTATGACCAAATAGATTTGTTAATATTTATTCAGTGTGATTTTAGTGGATTTAAATGTAATAGATATTTTTGCTGTACCACTTTGTATTAACATTCTTTATAACTCATTTACATTTTTAATTTGGAAGCAAACTATATGGAAGCAGAGATGTATCTTTAAACTTTACCTTTATTTTGCAACAGTATTTGAATAACATTAGGATTTTCATAGTGTATCACATTTGCATGCAGAACATTTGGGGCTTAGTTTTACCCTCAGACTCACGTACATGGCTCCTAATAGAGACAATGGGATCTGCATGTATGCGCCTGAGCATGGAATTTGGCCTTTATTTTTAAATGAGTTTATTGCATTTCACAGTTCAATTTTTGTTGTAATTTATTTTTACATGTACACACAGAAATTTCAAGTAATGGGTTATTTTTCCTTTAGCAAATAATTATAAAAACAAAAGGTTTTCATTTGTATGAAGGAAAGATTGTATCTGTTGTAAGCATTTTCAAGGAATAACTGCTGAGACCGTTATCTAAATAAATGGGCTCCATTATAATAATTTCTCCTTTGAACCTTTTTATAGTTGATTTGGAGCACATGCGAACAGTGAAAACTGACAAACACCAACGATTTTGCCAGGAAAATGGTTTCAGTAGCCATTTTGTGTCAGCCAAGACAGGCGATTCTGTAAGTAAGACAAATCAAATAATTATAATTTTTTTAGAAAACTGTAACTCTGGAATGTGATGTGGTAAGTTCACTGCACTCCAACTATCAAGCTATGCAGAACTTCAGTCACTGCAGAGTGCACCTGCTTGCCTAGCGGAGTAGATCATCAGTATAGTATGTTATAATTATGCTTTGTTAATTACAATGATGTTTCATCTGCTTTGAAATTCCACATATTGGCTCTAATCTATAAATGGTTTGAGATCTGGCTACCTTGCACACTGCCTCTTTGTCTTCTATGCATAGCATGACAGCTGTGATGAGCTGAATCTCTCTTTGCTGCCAGTCTAGTCTCTAGGAGTATTGTCTTGAAGTCTGGAGACAGTATTTTCAGTAGAGGATTCCTAGCCAACAGATACACTCCCTCTGGTGGTTCATTGAAGCTTAATTTACTGATCTTCGGAACACAATTAAAAATGCATTTTTGGTTCATTATTTGACTGTGAACCATAATCGGGCTAGTGTGGTTGGTTAGATGAGAAAGGAAGGACTTTTGTGCAAACTATAACAGGCAATTTAAATAAACATGGTGTTGTGTTTAACTTTTGTTACACATCTTGATATTATGGCAATGGGCATGAAAAGCCATAAAAACAATCTCACTATCTCCTTAGTGGAAGTCATCATATTTAATAAATGATTTACTACCCTGGCTAGATCATTAAATAATAAATAATAATAAAATAAACAATAAAAATATTTTTTAATGTACAAAATGAATTATGTTTTAAAAATGGAGTAATCAAACATTGTGGTTTAAGTTTCTTATTCAAAGAACATAAAATTATAATAAAATTCAAAAATTAATCTTATAGGTTTGTGATAGAGGTTATTAAGTTATGACTATCAACATTTCTGTTATAAACACAGATTACACTGATCTACAATTTTTGAGAAGTCGTCTGCTTCAGAGATAAAATGTGCTATTTATTATGTATTTTGATGTGCTGAATTCAAACATGACAATTAAAACAACTAGCTACTGTTTCTAAGATATTTAAGTTTTTACATTTTATGTCTATGTATATTGTGTAGACTGTAGAGTTTTAATCATAAATTGTAAGCCTAGGTTTTTTCATGTGTTTATGGTTGCTTTACATGATACATTTACATTTCACCTGTCCTGTTTATGTAACACTTTAAAAATCAGCAAAAGGGTTATATAAATAAAATTTATTATGAAACAAAAGGCAAAAAACTATTATGTACATAGTTTAGTCCTATTCAGTGTCTACTCGGCGCTTCTTGGCTTGTCTCTTGTATTCATTAAATGGAGCATCTCTTTTCACTGTCCAGCAATAGTCTGCAAGCATTGATGGGCTCCATTTGCCCTGATAGAGTTTCTCCATTGTTGCAATGTCCTCGTGAAATCGCTCGCCGTGCTTGTCGCTCACTGCTCCGCAGTTTGGTGGAAAATAATCTAGATGAGAGTGCAAAAAATGTATCTTTAGTGACATGTTGCAACCAAGGCTTTTGTATGCCTTGAGGAGGTTTTCCACCAACAACCTGTAGTTCTTCTTCGAGTGCTTGCTCATATCCATTCCATTAGGTGTGTGCGCGCCGCGTGCACGATCGTCAGAAGATTTTCTACCCTAGCAACACCGGCGGGTCGGCTGTGGAGCCCCCTAGAGTGGCGCCTTCATGGCGCTGAATATATACCCCAGCCGACCCGGCGCCCCCTCAGTTCCTTCTT